>NC_137231.1:35859090-35864090 GCF_949987685.1 Ammodytes marinus
AATGTCACCAGGTGCATTGTTTAGAATTTAGAATTGTTCTTGTCCTTGAAGGCCACTGTAGCTTCTGTTATTATTCTAAAGGGTTGGGGTTACCCAGGGAGCGTTGCATTCTAGAACTTTGTAGAACTTTCTTGATGATGTCATATTACACAGTGCACCTTTAATTTTATATATTGGTCATAACATTGTGCCTACTGTCTGGATTTTGTTTTTGTTTTGCTTAGTAAACTGTCACCTTATTATCTCCCTCCTAAACTACACACATGTGAAATCTCATACTGTCTGATTATCACACATTCAATGACCAAGCTGTTTTCTCAAATTAACTAGTTGTGTGTGTGTGTGTGTGTGTGTGTGTGTGTGTGTGTGTGTGTGTGTGTGTGTGTGTGTGTGTGTGTGTGTGTGTGTGTGTGTGTGTGTGTGTGTGTGTGTGTGCAAATCTAATGTCTTTTTAGACTTGTTTCTTACAGCCAATAAGAACAGAGAATCGGATGTTAATTTTGACCAATCAGAAATCACATACCCCAGCTTGAATCTCCCTATTATGTAATTTATACTGTTGGACTATGAACTCTCTCTCTCTCTCCCTCTCTCTCTGTGTCTCTGTCTCTCTCTCTCTCTCTCTCTCTCTCTCTCTCTCTCTCTTTATCTCTTTCTCTCTCTGTCTCTCTCTCTCTCTCTGTGTGTCTCTCTCTCTCTCTCTCTCTCTCTCTCTCTCTCTCTCTCTCTCTCTCTCTCTCTCTCTCTCTCTCTGTCTCTCTCTCTCCCTCTCTCTCTCCCCCCCCCCCCCCCTCTGTACTGTCTTAATAAAGCCTGAAACTTCCCAAAAAAAAAATCAATCCATGATGTCAAAGCAGAGTATGAAATAACCTGATGTGCAGATCAAAGGTTCCTGATAAACTGTCCCTGCTCCGGCCCACACGTAGCTGCACTGATGTCCCAACAGTGACCTGTAGTAGCCTCCGTAAACCTGGTTTAAACGAGGACAAATCGGGGGGGAAAGGGGGCGCTCAAAAACACAAATCAATACATGATATCAAAGTAGAGTGTCTCAAAATAAGCTGTCACAAAACCGATCGAAAATAAATGTTAATTCCCCTACACGCCTTATTCAACTGCTTGTGATGATCACTCCGCTAAAGGAATTTGTTAGGTGCAGTGTGTAATATGACATCATCAAGAAAGTTCTAGAAAGTTCTAGAATGCAACGCTCCCTGGGTAACCACAACCCTTTAGAATAATAACAGAAGCTACAGTGGCCTTCAAGGACAAGAACAATTCTACATTCTAAACAATGCACCTGATGACATTCCAAAAAACATGGATTCCTCCATAAGACCTGCCTGCTCAATGTACAAAATGTAATATTAATATTTTTCATTCTGCGCTCAGGAGGATAATTCAGATTATTGGCAGAGGTGATTTTACACCAGTGAGGACATATGTATGAAGGAGGATATTGATTTTAGCTAATACATTACTTAAACTGTTACACAGTGTCCCTTTAAACAAAATATAAACTCTTCACCAGAGCATCCACAAGAGGAGATTGTAAAATACCACATAGAAAAAGTTATTTTGGGCAGTCAGCCTTTTCCTATCGAGCAGAACATACTTGGAATACCATACCCACAGAACTAAGGAACATCACATCACTCAAATCCTTCTCAAACTCTATAAAAAACTGGTTACTGACGGATCAAATATGCGTCCATAACCATCTGGGATAGTGTGTTTGTCTTTGTGTTTGCTGGTTGTGTCTGAGTGTATGCTCCTTGTCTTTCTTTAAATGCTTATTTGTTTTAATCGTGCCATATGTTCACGCACTTTTATCTGTCTGTTTGCTACGTGGGTTTACAGAGACTAGGATTCATTTTATCATTGACCATCAACACTTTCTAACTTTCTTTCTTTATTCTCTGTTATTGTGTGTGTGTCTGTCTGTCTGTCTGTCTGTCTATGTGTGTGTGTGTGTCTGTCTGTCTCTGTCTGTCTGTCTATGTGTGTGTGTGTGTGTCTGTCTGTCTGTCTATGTGTGTGTGTGTCTGTCTCTGTCTGTCTGTCTATGTGTGTGTGTGTGTCTCTCTGTCTGTCTATCTGTGTGTGTGTGAGAGAGAGTCTGTCTGTCTGTCTGTCTGTCTATGTGTGTCTGTGTCTGTCTGTCTGTCTGTCTGTGTGTGTGTGTGTGAGAGAGAGTCTGTCTGTCTGTCTGTGTGTCTGTGTGTGTTACATAGTTAGAAGGCTTTAGTGGACATGGGTTTACAGAGACTAGGATTAATTTTATCATTGACCATCAACACTTTCTAACTTTCTTTCTTTATTCTCTGTTATTGTTTGTGTGTGTGTGTCTGTCTGTCTGTCTGTCTATCTGTGTGTGTGTCTGTGTCTGTCTGTCTGTCTGTCTGTCTGTCTGTCTGTGTTCGTGTGAGTGAGAGAGAGAGAGAGAGAAAGAATGTGTGTGAGAGAGAGATAGAGAGAGAGAGACAGAGAGATAGTGTGTGTGAGTGTGTGAGAGAGAGAGATTGTCTGTCTGTCTGTCTGTCTGTCTGTCTGTCTGTCTGTGTGTGTGTGACATAGTTAGGAGTTAGTTTATGTGGGTTTACAGAGACTAGGATTCATTTTATCATTGACCATCAACACTTTCTAACTTTCTTTCTTTCTTTATTCTTTGTTATTGTTGTTTGCAGCTGTTCAACGACGTGGTTCCCAAGACGTCTGAGAACTTCCGCGCCCTGTGCACCGGAGAGAAAGGCTTCGGGTACAAGGGATCCATCTTCCACCGCATCATCCCCGGGTTCATGTGCCAGGTACACACACACACACACACACACACACACACACACACACACACACACACACACACACACACACACACACACACACAGAGACAGACACACACACACACACAGACACACACAGGGAGGGAGAGAGGGAGGGAGGGAGAGAGAGAGACAGGGAGAGAGAGAGAGAGACAGACAGACACACAGAGGGAGAGACAGACAGGGAGAGAGACAGACAGACAGGCAGGGAGAGGCAGGCAGGGAGGGAGGGGGAGAGGGAGAGGGAGGGAAGGAGACAGACAGACAGGCAGGGAGGGAGGCAGACAGACAGACACATAGAGGGAGGGAGAGAGAGAGACAGGCAGATAGACAGACACACACACACACGGAAGGACAGACGCTTGTATATTGTCCCTGTAGGAATGGTTGACTCTTCTAAGATGGACATACAGACACACAGAGGTTTTATTCAAAGAGCACACTGAAAAAACACAATATGGAACGGTATATACTGGGAATATAGCACACTAGCATATGTGCAGTCAGTCAGTGCGTTTACATGCAGACTCATAATCGGATAACTAAACGAATAAGACTTCAACAGGACTTTTAAACTGCATGTAAACACCTTTATCCGATCTACTTCGGACACAAATCGGCACAATAACGGACAAGAGAAGTCTGATAAGAACACCTAGATAATTCGTTCATTGTCGGCTTTCTCTCTGCATGTATACAGGGATCGTATATCGCATATCGGACTTCTCGTTCTGTGCTTGTGTGCCTGCGCGTGATAGGCTACACCATGGGTCATTGACGGAAGAGAAGCGGACGTGGCTCTAAAACCGCTTGTTGAAAGCATGGTTGAAAGGACTACAGCGCCACCTAGCATAGTGGAGACAGCCATGCATCGGACATTTATCCGATTTCTGAAAGGCCATGTATACTCAGACAAGTGACACGGTCCATTCGAGTGTCTTGTTCGATATATGTGATAATCCAATCTAGTTGTGCCATGGAAACGCACTGAGTGATTCTGGAAAACGCTTGTTGTCTAAATCAGTGAATACTACCCGTCTGTGTTTGAACTGACTATTCACTGATTTTGACAAACAAGCTTTCTGCAGAATCGCTAACCTGGAAAAGGAGCAACAGAAACTTCTGTACATTATGGTTGCATTCCAAATCGCATACTTTCTACTATATAGTTTGGTAGAAAAAAGATTTAGGATGTCCCGATTCTTGTGGCCAGATTTAGGATGGTTAGAAGTACCCGGATGTCCTACTTCATGCGGCCAAGATGGTTAGTGTTGAAAAGTGCATCCTATTTGGGGCGATTCTGACCCACAATCCAGTGCGCACGTGAAGTGACGTCACATCGACGAAGCCTCCATATGAAAACAAACGGGGATGAGACGGATATAAAAGCAAGAGGCAAGATCAAGGCGCAATGTTATGATGAAATAAGAGAGTAAAGTATGTCCCAATAGTATGCCTACTGCATCCTAACTAGATTATTTTTATCGTCGGATGTAGTATGTAGAATAGAAGAAAGAAAGAGGAGGAGATTCGGAACGCAACCGATATTCCTCAATGAGCCTGTAAAGTCCTAACTCCTGAATAACACATCAGTGCAGTGCTCCACCTTGGATTTTTAAGTAAAATCCTCAAACAATTATTGTAAGCAACATGAAGTCAGTGCATACTTGATTTAAAAAAAAAAAAAAAGGAGACACAGAGAGAGAGAGAGAGAGAGAGAGGGGGGGAGGGGGGATGACCTGCAGTAAAGGTCCACGGGTCAGATTTGAACCCGCGACCACTGCAACGAAGGCCGGAGCCAATATGGTACACGCTCTATCCACTACACCACCAGAGCGCCCTTTTCTTTTCTTTTTATACTTACCCCATAAGGGAGCAGTGCATTTTCTTGCCAACAATTTAGCTTAAACCTGCAGTGTGTAGAATTTTGGGTTTTATTTCCTATCAGATTTTGTAGATTTTTATAATATCCATAAGTACATTTAATTTAGTGCATAATAGCTGAATTTTTTTTTTTTAATTATTATTTTTTCCCTTAGAAAGGGTCTCATATATGTCCATATTTCTGCATATTTTGGACCAAGGCCTAGTGCTGCCATCTTGAAAGTGTCATAGTTGGAATGTCATCAGGTGCATTGTTTAAAATTTAGAATTGTTCTTGTCCTTGAAGGCCACTGTAGC
>NC_137231.1:35866590-35869090 GCF_949987685.1 Ammodytes marinus
TTTTTTTTTTTTTTTTTTTAAAGTCAAAAATATGAAGGATATAAAATAAATAATAAAACTGAAGTTGCTTTGACAATTGAGACTGTGTGTGTGTGTGTGTGTGTGTGTGTGTGTGTGTGTGTGTGTGTGTGTGTGTGTGTGTGTGTGTGTGTGTGTGTGTGTGTGTGTGTGTGTGTGTGTGTGTGTGTGTGTGTGTGTGTGTGTGTGTGTGTGTGTGTGTGTGTGTGGTTATTGATTTGACTACAGGGTATTAGCGTGTTCTTAAAGGGAAAATTCGCAGATTTTCAACCTTAGCGGTGTATTTTTTTCAACATTGTCCATTCAAAATACACGGGGATATAATGCGACCCAAAGGATATTATGGTAGATGAAGTAAGGTTGAAAATCGGCAAATTTTCCCTTTTTTAAAAGCATTGATTTTATATACAATCAAAATAAGACTTTGAAAGTATTACAACAATTATTGAACCTCTTTTGTACATTTCTAACTTTAATTTTTAATTTTTTTAAGATATTTTTTGGGCATTTTTATGCTTCATTGATAGTGTAGAGACAGAGGTGAAATGGGGCAGAGAGGGGAGTGACATGCAGAGAACGACCGCGGGCTGGAATCGAACCCGGGTCCGCTGCTGGCCGAGGCCCATGGGGGGGGGACGCCTTACCAACTGAGCTAAGGGCGACCCCAAACATTTCTAACATTTAATAAAAAAAAATAAAATAGAGGTGTCAATATGTGACAAATAAACACTTTGATTTTGTGAAGTAGAGTATACACACTTCACGCTTTTGTTAAAATAAAAAGGGTAAAATGTTTAACTTATAGATATCACGTTGATTACAAAATCTCAAAGTAGACCAGTGCTTGGAAAAAAACACTGTTTTGGTTTGCAGTTACTTTTTTTTTTTAACCTTTATTTCTACAGGTAAATCCCATTGAGACCGGAGACTCTTTTACAAGGGAGACCTGTTTTCCTTTCCCACGTTATTACCATTCACACACACATTCATACACCGATAGCAGCAGGCTAACTATCGACATTCACACGAGGCAAGGTGGGTGAAGTGTCTTGCCCAAGGACACAACAACCATGACACAGGTGGCAGGGCAGGGATCGAACCTCCAACCCTTTGATCATCGGCCGACCCGCTCTACCAACTGAGACACAGTCGCCCCAATTTTATTCACTAAAAAAACCGGTAGTTACACAAAAAAAAGTAGTTACTATTTTAAAAAGAATATATATAATATAAGGGAAAAATATTTTACATTCCAAATCTTGAAAGTCCTGCATCACAACCATGATACGTCAACACCAACTTACAGTTCCTGAAGACAGTATCTACTCTTTTTTTGAACAGTATCTACTCTTTCTTTGTACCTTGTTGTAAAGTGTTACCACTCAAACTACTGTAGGGGATAGTATTTGTCAGTGGAGTGCCCCATGCTCCAGTGTATAAACAGGTGAATTCTGTGTGCAATATTTACCACCGCCGCTAGATGGCGCCATCGTGTTGATTAATCAAAATGTCCTTACTGCAGTCTGAAACAAAAACACGACTTTACAAAGATCGCAAGACAAACCTACACACTAAAGCCCCTGTTAACCCAAATACTTCTGTCTGTCTGTCTGTCTGTCTGTGTCTGTCTGTCTGTCTATCTATCTATCTATCTATCCATCTATCCATCTATCCATCTAATGTGTGGAGTTAGTTTCATGATAGTAAAGCATCTATCTATCTATCTATCTATCTATCTATCTATCTATCCATCCATCCATCCATCCATCCATCCATCCATCCATCCATCCATCCATCCATCCATCCATCCATCCATCCATCCATCCATCCATCCATCCATCCATCTATCTATCTATCTATCTATGTAATGTGTGGAGTTAGTTTCATGACAGTAAAGCATCTGAAAAGAGTTATAGGCATATTCATCAATCCACATTAAAGATATTGTCATTTTAAGTTTGATGTGTGTGTGCTTATACCCAGCCTAGGCTCTGTAAACTGGCATGTAAACAAAGGGGCCCACCATAGCTATAGAAAAATGCCAGTTTACAGAGCCTAGGCTGTGTATTAACAATGGATTTAATTCAGTGCGTACAGGTAGTGGATCATGAGGAGATATTCACTGATTTTGACAACAAGCGTTCTCCAGAATCACTGACTACACCTTTAAAGGGACACTGTCTAATGTGACATCATCAAGAAAGTTCTAGAAAGTTCTAGAATGCAACGCTCCCTGGGTAACCCCAACCCTTTAGAATAATAACAGAAGCTACAGTGGCCTTCAAGGACAAGAACAATTCTAAATGTTAAACAATTCACCTGATGACATTCCAACCAACATGGATTCCTCCATAAGACTTGCCTGCTCAATGTACAAAATGTAATATTAATATTTATAATTCTCCGCTCAGGAGGATAATTCAGATTTTTGGCAGAGGTGATTTTACACCAATGAGGACATATTTATGAATGAGGATATTGA
>NC_137231.1:35929696-36069696 GCF_949987685.1 Ammodytes marinus
GATAGATAGATAGATAGATAGATAGATAGATAGATAGATAGATAGATAGATAGATAGATAGTTGTAACAATAGATGTTTAAAAATAGGCCTATGTTTTTTTGTTTTTAAAAAAAAGGTGCTCTGAGTAACTTTCAGTGTGTGTTAATTCCAGCGCCCCCCTTTGGACAAAAGCGGTAGTGTTTTTACCACGGCAGCTGTTGTTCCTGGGTGAGCGTATATACCCATGACAAAGGCATTAAGAACAACTATATAAAAATAACATTCTTTGCACTGATGGTCTCGTTTGCTGTTACATGTAATTTATGATCATCAGAGGAAAGATGTTTCAGAAATATTTAAAAGTTCCTCGTAGCACCTTTAAAGATATTTTTTAAGGTGATTTAACCCTTTTTGGACAGTTGAGGAGACAGTTTGGAAATGCGACATGCCCGTTTACAGAGCCTAGGCTGTCTCAAACAAATGTTCAGGGCACTCCGTGGTGTAGTCCGTTTACAGAGCCTAGGCTGTCTCAAACAAATGGTCAGGGCACTCCGTGGTGTAGTCCGTTTACAGAGCCTAGGCTGTCTCAAACAAATGTTCAGGGCACTCTGGCGTAGTGGGTAGAGTATATACTATAACGGCTTAGTCCCTGTTCATAAATATTATGAATCACATGTGTTACTCATAGTTTGGTTTTTTAAGATATTTTTGGAGGAATTTTTAGCCTTTATTAGACAGTGTGGAGAGACAGAGATGAAATGTGTCAGAGAGGGGAATGACATGCAGAGAACGACCCGGGCTGGATTATAACCCGGGTCTGCTGTGAAGAGGACAGACAGACAGACAGACAGACAGAGAGGGGAATGACATGCAGAGAACGACCCAGGCTGGATTCTAACCCGGGTCTGCTGTGAAGGGGACAGACAGACAGACAGACAGACAGACAGACAGACAGATAGAGAGGGGAATGACATGCAGAGAACGACCCGGGCTGGATTCTAACCCGGGTCTGCAGTGAAGAGGACAGAGACTCTATGGCACACGCTCTAACCACTACACCACAGGAGTGCCCCAAGACATGTTTTCAAGCACAGTTGTCTGTCTATCTTCCATAACATGTCTTCTTTCATACTAGTATAAATCAAAGGTCCAACACATTCAGGTGTTTATTTGACTAAACCTTGTCTGTTTGCGTCTGTATATTTCTCCTATACAACCATCTTTAACGGACATTATCTCAACATTAGTTGTTTTTTCTCAATACTCTGAATCGAAAATCTCAACTTCTAGAGCACTTACATCAACTAAACTTTCCATAATCATTCTCAGCACTATTCTGAAGTTTATTACAGAAGGATTTGTTCATACGTTGTTCACTGTCTGATTTACGAGACATTTTCTTCTTAAAAACATGATGAAAATGCATTTTTTTAAGACCTGTACAATGGTATTTTTTGATTTATAAAATGAAAAAAGGCTGCACCCAAAATCTATTCTGTAAAAAATGTGTACAATAATATGTTCGAAAAATGTATTACAGATTTTAACTGCGGCATTATTTTTTTAAAGAGATGCAAATTTAAACATAATTAGAAATTGGCGAACTTTCATATGTATTCAAACCTTTTAAAAAAAATACTGTACCACAAAAAAATAACTGTTTTAATGTCAGCGATCAACTGGTAAATGCCGCTTTTAGATGTTTTATTCATTCGCTTTTCTAATGTGTATTGTGTATTTTAATCTTGCCCCCTGTAAAGCACTTTGAACGGCCTTGTGTCTGAATTGTGCTGTAGAAATAAACTTGCCTTGCCTATCTATCTATCTATCTATCTATCTATCTATCTATCTATCTATCTATCTATCTATCTATCTATCTATCTATCTATCTATCTATTCTAATGTGTATTGTGTATTTTAATCTTGCCCCCTGTAAAGCACTTTGAACGGCCTTGTGTCTGAATTGTGCTGTAGAAATAAACTTGCCTTGCCTTGGTAAAGTTTCATAATGATACCTATAAGTGAAACGTCTTACCCTCTTCACCTGAAGTGTCTCGCCGGGTCCGTGTGTTAAAACAATCCCGAAAAAAACAGCTGAAATTCCTTCTTTTAAAGACTTGAAATCCTTCTAATCTGCGTCCAAAGCACGTGGGAAAACATTAAGGAAACGAGCACGAAAATTAAATACTCTGAAATTGCTCCACAGTTAGTTTAAAAACACTTTTTAATCCTCCGGTGTTGACGTGTGAGTCCGTCTGAAGACCGTCAAAAGGTTTAAATGACAGAAGCGGCTCGCGCTGCACAGAACGAGACACTCTAGTCAAGACTACCACAATAAAACCACACACAGCTGCTCCTCTCCTTCAAAATAAAGCCCGGAAAAAATATTCCCTGCTGCGTTCCGAATCGCATACTTTCTACTATATAGTATGTAGAAAAAAGATTTAGGATGTCCCATTTCTTTTGGTCAGATTTAGGATGGTTAGAAGTACCCGGATGTCCTACTTCATGCGGCCAAGATTGTTTGGTTGCGTTCCGAATCTCATACTCTTTCTTTTTTCTATTCTACATACTACATCCGACTATAAAAAGAATCTAGTTAGGATGCAGTAGGCATACTATTGGGACATACTTTACTCTCTTATTTCATCATAACATTGCGCCTTGATCTTGCCTCTTGCTTTTATATCTGTCGCATCCCCGTTTGTGTTCATGTGGAGGCTTCGTCGATGTGACGTCACTTCACGTGCGCACTGGATTGTGGGTCAGAATCGCCCAAATAGGATGCACTTTTCAACACTAACAATCTTGGCCGCATGAAGTAGGACATCCGGGTACTTCTAACCATCCTAAATCTGGCCACAAGAATCGGGACATCCTAAATCTTTTTTCTACATACTATATAGGCAAGGCAAGGCAAGGCAAGGTTTATTTGTACAGCACATTTCAGACATAAGGCCATTCAAAGTGCTTTACAGGATTAAAATACATCAAGTATAGAGCACACATTAAAAAAGCGAATATAATAGAAATGTAATTTAAAGCTGGGGTATATGATTTCTGATTGGTCAAAATTAACATGAGCTGTACACTTTGACCAATCAGAGCGAGGCTCCGATTCTCTGTTCTTATTGGCTGTTGGGACTGTCCATTCACTTTGGCACGACTTTGTTGGTGTAGAGCGTGTCAGGGAGGGACCATAGGGGAGGGACCAAAGAGAACAAGTGGAGCGGTTGAGGTATTTGGATTTGAATCTCTATCCCAACTGCTATTTTCTCCCCAAAGCTTCAAATGAATAGAAATAAAACATAATATGAAGAGAAATAAATGAAATAAATTTAAAATAAAAAAAAAAGTTAGCTCAACACATTTAGCCTAATCGGACGTGAAAGGTGTAGTCAGTGATTCTGGAGAACGCTTGTTGTCAAATTCACTTCTGTCCAAATCAGTGATTATCTCCTCATGATCCACTACCTGTCTGTACTGTGTGTGCCCTTTAAAAAAGATATGGTGTTAATACGAAGCCTAGGCTCTGTAATCTGGTATGTAAACAAAAGGGGGCCCAAAATGCCCCATTTACAGAACCTGTTGCGTATTAACACTGGATTTATTTTTCAGCAGAACAATTATCTGGATGCATTTCACTCCAGTGAAATAAATTTGGATAAATCAACGAGATAGGTCCTTATAGTGACTACTGGCCATCTCCATAAGGTAACACACTCACTATGCAGGACTGTGTGTCTGTCTGTGTGTGTGTCTGTCTGTCTGTCTGTCTGTGTGTCTGTGTGTCTGTCTGTGTGTCTGTCTGTGTCTGTCTGTGTCTGTCTGTGTCTGTCTGTCTATGTGTCTGTCTGTCTGTCTGTGTGTCTGTCTGTCTGTGTGTCTGTCTGTCTGTGTCTGTCTGTCTGTCTGTGTCTCCATAAGGTAACACACTCACTATGCAGGACTGTGTGTCTGTCTGTGTGTCTGTCTGTCTGTGTGTCTGTCTGTCTGTGTGTCTGTGTGTCTGTCTGTCTGTGTCTCCATAAGGTAACACACTCACTATGCAGGACTGTGTGTCTGTCTGTGTGTCTGTGTGTCTGTCTGTCTGTCTGTGTCTGTCTGTCTGTGTGTCTGTCTGTGTCTCCATAAGGTAACACACTCACTATGCAGGACTGTGTTTCTGTCTGTGTGTCTGTCTGTGTCTGTCTGTCTGTCTGTGTCTGTCTGTCTGTGTGTCTGTCTGTGTCTCCATAAGGTAACACACTCACTATGCAGGACTGTGTGTCTGTCTGTGTGTCTGTGTGTCTGTCTGTCTGTCTGTGTGTGTCTGTCTGTCTGTCTGTGTGTCTGTCTGTGTCTCCATAAGGTAACACACTCACTATGCAGGACTGTGTGTCTGTCTGTGTGTCTGTGTGTCTGTCTGTCTGTCTGTGTGTGTCTGTCTGTCTGTCTGTGTGTCTGTCTGTGTCTCCATAAGGTAACACACTCACTATGCAGGACTGTGTGTCTGTCTGTCTGTCTGTCTGTCTGTGTCTGTCTGTCTGTCAGTCTGTCTGTGTCTCCATAAGGTAACACACTAACTATGCAGAAGGACTGTGTGTGTGTGTGTGTGTGTGTGTGTGTGTGTGTGTGTGTGTGTGTGTGTGTGTGTGTGTGTGTGTGTGTGTGTGTCTGTCTGTGTGTCTCTCTGTCTGTCTGTCTGTGTGTCTGTCTGTCTGTTTGTCTGTCTGTCCATCAGTCAGTCTGTGTGTGTGTCTGTATGTGTGTGTCTTTCTGTCTGTGTCTCCATACAGTAACACACTAACTATGCATAAGTCTCTCATACAGTACAAACACACTTCAATACTGAACTATATTATTCTGGAGGCGTAGTGTGTGTATTTCCGGCCCGGTTTCTTCCCTTCCCCCAGAACAACATGACAGCTGCTAAACTCATCATCCACACACACACACACACACACACACACACACACACACACACACACACACACACACACACACACACACACACACACACACACACACACACACACACACACACACACACACACACACACACACACACACACACACACACACACACACACACACACACACAGGGAGGGATGGGGACTGGAACACAGTTATTTTGTGTCTGTAGCAACATGTCTGCTCCACTTTTCTCTTCACTATGTGTGTGAACGAGCTGTCAGGTGAACCTAGTGTTTCACCTTTGAACATTTATTACAGACTCCACACAACACAAACATGCACTTACCTCTAACCACAGCGCACGTCAGGACAAGCACTGAGGGACAAATCCACTAAAGCATTTGTTGTCAGACTTTTTACACCGTGCACTTTACAGAATTGATTTATTGTATATATTAATTATTTCATCTTATCTTGTTTTATTCTTATTGCACCGTGGGTCGGAGAGAAAGTACATTTTGATTCCTCTGTCTGGAACATTTTGTAGAATTTTTTTTTAAACCTTTATTTATACAGGTATATCCCATTGAGACCGAAGACTCTTTTGCAAGGGAGACCTGTTCCCATTCCCACGTTACCATTCACACACACATTCATACACCGATAGCAGGCTAACTATCGACATTCACACGAGGCAAGGTGGGTTAAGTGTCTTGCCCAAGGACACAACAACTATGACACAGGTGGCAGGGCAGGGATCGAACCTCCGACCCTTTGATCATTAGCCAACCCGCTCTACCACCTGAGCCACAGTCACCCCCTAATTGACAATGAAGTGACTTTGACTTGACCTCCTTCAAAATATACTGTATTAGGCTTTCTCCCAGTACAGCTGTTATGACCGAGATTAAAGGTGGAGTCAGTGATTCTGGAGAACACTTCAGTGTCAAAATCACTTTATGTCTAAATCAGTGAATATCTCCTCATGATCCGCTACCTGTCTGTACTGTGTGTGCGCTGGAAAAGATATCTGGTGGTAATACACAGCCTCTTGGCCTAAATGGTATGTTGCAAACTATGGTGGTTCCCCCTTGTTTACATACCAGACCAGTTTACAGAGCCTAGGCTGAACACTATATATAAAAACGTGCTGTAGAAACATGGCGGACTTAGCGCCCCGCTCCTATGTAGATACAAAAAGGCTCATTCAAAGGAAATTAAAGAAACAACTTTTATTTTCATTTAATTATTAGTATCATACAGTAATTAAAACATACTTATGGACTTGTGCATATTATATCCCATTTTACACCAAGTTTGTTCTGGAAAAATGCCAATACATTCTACACACTGCACCTTTAATATATGGCTCTCACAGAATAATCATTTCAATCAATGAACTGATTTATTTGTTGCAAAAACCTGAAAGATTTCTGTAACTGTGATCCTGTTCAGACTCTCCCTCCTACAGACGACACAGAGACACTGAGGAACCATACCAGACCCCAAACCCAAACCCAGGATACAGAGGTTCAGTGAATGTGGTGTTGAAGGTGTGGAGGTGGATCAGTGAGTCAGAGGAGACTCTGTAGAAGGACAGAGAGCCAGCAGGACAGTCCACATACACTGCTACTCTGTGAGAGACAGAGGAGGAGGAGATGGATGTTTCTATCTTATTGTGACGGACAGAGTAACCGTAAAGATCAGAGCACCACAGACTCCAGGACTGATCATTCATTCCAAACCAACAGTCTGTACCGTCTCCTTTCCTTCTGATTCCTCTGTAACTCACTGATATCTCAACCAATCCTCCTCTCCACTCGACCTCCCAGTAACGGCGACCAGTCAGAACATTACTACACAGCAGCTGACGACAGGAGTCAAATCTCTCTGGATGATCAGGATATGGCTGCTGCTCTCCCACTGCTGTCACCTTCCTGTTGTTGTCGGACAGTTTGAGGTCTCTGTGTGCTGTGTTTGTGTCCAGTGTGAGTTCACAGGCCCCTGATGGAGAGAACAAGACACAACACAGCAGCAGTTTATCATCAGACACCTGATGGGTTCATGTGTTGTTTTATTAACAGACTGTTAATTAGATCAAACCTTCAGAATGACTCACTGTTTTGAATCTATAATAATAATAATAATAATAATAATAATATATATATTTTTAAATAATAATACAAAAGGATAGTATATATTTATTTATTTATATACAGGTGAAACTCGAAAAATTAGAATATCATGCAAAAGTTCATTTATTTCAGTAATTCAACTTAAAAGGTGAAAATGATATATTATATAGACTTATTACATGCAAAGTGAGATATCTCAAGCCTTTATTTGTTATAATTTTGATTATTATGGTTTACAGCTTATGAAAACCCCAAATAATGTTAATATTACATGAAATCAATAAAGAATGGATTATAAATACAGAAATGTCGGCCCTATATAAAGTATAATCATCCATATGTACTCAGTACTTGGTTTGGGCCCCTTTTGAATGAATTCTTGCCTCAATTCCAATTCATTTTCCATGATATTCTAATAATACGAGTATCACCTGTATATTTAAAGTGTAAATATTGTACATCAAATTGTATTCATAGTTGTATGTGTATATAGATATAGATATATTGATTGTATAAATATATAGATATATGATTGTAAAAATATATAAATTATAAAATATCAAAGTATATCAAGTTGTATATATGTATGAATTGTAAATAACAAATATAGTATCGCCAATTGTATAGATAGATTGTATAGAGATTATAAGGAATACAAGAAGCTAATATAATAAACATTATTTTTTGAGCTGTGGAATTAAATAAGTTCATACTCCTTCCTATATTATATCAATATGTGTAATTTCTTTTTTTTTTCTTTTTTGTGAAATAATTTAAACATAATTTGTGTTTATTGTATTTTCATTTTCATGCTTTTCATTTTGTTCTGTATTTTTGATATGTCTGAAATAAATTGATTCAATCAAAATCTACTTTCAGCTTTTGATATAGAGGTGGAGTCAGTAATTTCTGGAGAAGGCTTGATTTAATTTTTTTCTTTTTTCAAAATCAGTCAATATCTCCTCATGATCCGCTACCTGTCCGTACTGTGTGCCCTGAAACTAATAACTGGTATTACTACACAGCCTAGGCTCTGTAAATGAGCATGTACACAAAAGGAATGTAAACAAAGGGGCCCACTGTAGCCAGCAACATGCCCGTTTACAGAGCCTAGGCTGTGTATTAAAACTCAGTTTTTTTGTCAGTGCACACACAGTACTGACAGGTAGCGGATTGTGAAGAGATATTCGCTGATCATGAGAAAAAGTGATTTTGACAACAAGCGTTCTCCAGAATCACTGACTCCACCTTTAAACTGCTTTAAATGTGCTGCCTTGTTTTCCTGAACCAAAGTGAACACACACTTACACTTCTCCACACCAGGTTTCAGCCTCTGCTCTCCACCATGTTCCACCCTGGAGGGAGAAACAGAGTCAGAATGAACCTTCAGAAGCTTCCTCATCACTGACATTTTCTTTGGTTGAAACATGAAATAAAAAACATTTAAAAGGTAGGGGTCACAGGTTTCATTTGGACATGCTCCCTTAGCACTTACAAACCAACACATTATTCTAAAAATCGTCAAAATTAGATGGGGGGAAAAAATGAATAAATTATATAAAATATAATAATATATGTGCTAAATGAGGTTATAATCCTGCTTCCTTTAAGCATGGATAGTAGTGACTGAGTGTGCAGTGCAGAGAGAAAGACAGATAGAGGGAGGAAGAGATAGCTTTATATTATAATTTAGTTCAGTTATCGCTGGCACCATGAATCCGACTTCCCAGTACAACTGGAACGCAGAATGACTCCCGCTGTCGGGAGCCGATCAGCTGGTCCAAACAGCTGTATACCACGGAGATGAAAACAAAACTGAAACTTAACTATCGCCTGGCAGGGCTGAATTTGAGTTGGAGCAGCAAAATATAGCCTGAATCAATAAATATTGTTACAAAATAGAAGTAATGTGTTGTGTGATTTTCGTCAGTAGCCTAGAGTAGACCTAATTTCTGCGCTCTGAACGCCACTAACTGTTTTGTAATACACTATCGCCGATCAAGTGAACACAGAGGTGGAAAGAGTACAAAAATATTCTACTCAAGTAAAAGTATGATTACTTGGATGAAATTTTACTTAAGTAAAAGTAAAAGTACTGGTCTAAAAATCTACTGAAGTAAAAGGGAAAAAGTAGCTGATTTAAAATGTAGTTAAAGTACAAGTTACTAGTTACTTTTTAACAGCGGGAGGGGGCGGGGTCTCTTCTGTGTAGGGCATTCTATATATAGACAAGGGGATATAAATCTCAAACTAGTTTTGTTTAATTAATGCAACACTTTTACAAATTAAAGTGCACAAATTAAACAAATCATGTCACCACACATGTATGGATGTATACTGTGTCATATACTTTAGATAAGCAAATATGGAGCAAATAGTCTGTTAATGGGGAATGTAACCGGTCTACAGACCTAAACAGACTGCAGCTGTAGTTCTAATAATGTAATTGTGTATAATTGATCCAAACCATGGAAATTGCAAGGTTAGGCTGCTCGATTTTGACAAAAATCATAATCATGATTATTTTGATTGACATTGTGTAATCACAATTATTATAGACAATTATTAATTGATTTAAGAACTGCAACATGCACTTAGTTAACATTTGAAACCATGACTTTGGACTTTAAACATATCCTAATTGAACTGAAAACAAGGAAAATGCAAATAGCATTAAGTAAAACATATTTTTAATAATTAAATAAAATAAGTGTCAAAATCAAAATAAACCGTTGCAAATGTTGTTGATAGGGCTGAATTTGAGTTGGAGCAGCAAAATATAGCCTGAATCAATAAATATTGTTCCTAAATAGAAATAATGTGTTGTGTGAGTAGACCTAATTTCTGCGCTCTGAACGCCACTAACTGTTTTGTAATACACTATCGCCGATCAAGTGAACACAGAGGTGGAAAGAGTACAAAAATATTCTTCTCAAGTAAAAGTATGATTACTTGGATGAAATTTTACTTCAGTAAAAGTAAAAGTACTGGTCTAAAAATCTACTGAAGTAAAAGTGAAAAAGTAGCTGATTTAAAATGTAGTTAAAGTACAAGTTACTAGTTACTTTTTAACAGCGGGAGGGGGCAGGGATCTCTTCTAGGGCATTATATATAGACAAGGGGATATAAATCTTAAACTAGTTTTGTTTAATTAATGCAACACTTTTACAAATTAAAGTGCACAAATGAACCAAATCATGTCACCACACATGTATGGATGTATACTGTGTCATATACTTTAGATAAGCAAATATGGAGCAAATAGTCTGTTAATGGGGGAATGGGAATGTAACCGGTCTACAGACTTTAAACATATCCTAATTGAAATGAAAACAAGGAAAATGCAAATAGCATTAAGTAAAACATATTTTTAATAATTAAATAAAATAAGTGTGAAAATCAAAATAAACCGTTGCAAATGTTGATAGGGCACGTCTTTTGCTAGCAGGAATGTGAGGACATATTTTATTGATATCTCATGGAGCTGGCAGGATTGCATTGTTTTGTAGGCTACAGTGTTCTTAATTGATGACTGTTGTGGTGGCAAGGAGCTTTAAACTTCCTGTGTTTTTTATTCCTTTATTGCTTGGTCATAGACCACTTGGATTCGACTTAAAGTGAGTAAACTAATTGGTCGTGATGTTTTGAGGTGCAGCTGGGTCGCATATGCCTTTTTTTCTCTCTCTCTCACGGTCGCGCATGTCATCTGACTCGCGTGTCCGCGCGTAACATATCTTGCACATTAGTCTATTAGTTTTACCTTTCTTCTCGACCAAAGGCTGACTTTCTGCCGTCTTCTGGAAGTTTTTCAAAGCTCCCGGCAACACGCACCGTCTCCATCCTACTCTGCACTGTTAAGCTGAAAGCTAAACTATCAGGTGAGGGAGGGGCCGATCGCACGGCTGGATGAAAGGTTTGCTGCATTTAAAAGCCTTCACATCTTCACGTGCGGTACAATGATAGTTGAACTAGGATTATTTTGTTTTAATGATAGAGGGAAGCAATGTGTTGCATTGTTGTTATCATGTAGTCGCAATGTGTTCTCTCCTGCTGTCGATCATTCACTATGTTAGTTTTCGGTATTGTGCCGTAAAAATAAAAGCCCCCCACATATTTCTTTTCTTTTCTCTCCTTTCCCTATCTATTTTTTTACTCAGTAACGCAGGTGATATAAAATGTAGCGAAGTACAATACTTCACAATAAACATACTCAAAGTAAAAGTAAAAGTATAGGTTTTAAAAATCACTTAAAAATGTAAAGTACACGAAAAAACTACTCAATTACAGGAATGCGAGTAAATGTAATTTGCTACTTTACACCCCTGGTGAACACACAGCTGGCTTATTTATTATTTTTTTAATTGACGTGATTTTCGGCAAACCAGACAAGATTTGGGTGGTCACGTGGTTTTAAAAAATCAACAAAACCCTCCTCATGTGTATTTGAACCAATGACAGTGCATTCTATGCATGAACATTAGATAAAACAACAATGCTGCACCACGCAGCAGCCGGCAGGAGATACAATGTTGCTTCGCGCAGCATGGGTCATCAATGGGTTAACTGCAGGCCATGGACTAAGTTAAAAAAACACATATGTCATACAACATCTGCTAAATATATGAGCTTTTAAGTAAATACCACCTCTTTTAATAATTGATTTTTATCCATTCCTTGTTGCAGCCCTAGAGCGTAGTGGACGGGCTGAGGTGTTTGGTTGAATTATTAAGTACAAACTATTTTCCTACCAGAGACATGAAATTAAATATAGTGAAATGACAGAATGTGTTTATTTTATTATTTATATTTAGTCAATTCATTGTCTTCATCTTAAAATAATACAAACACAAAGTAAAACTTATAAGCAATAAAAAAAAAAACAGGATCCTCAGCAACAAATAAACAACTCAATAATATGGTTCATGTTCAAAAGGGCCTAGGTAAACACTAATCTTGTCCATACCCGTCTAAAATTGTATTAATGATTAAATTATGAATTAAATTATAGGAAATAAAAGTTGAATTTACAGCCATCAGTGTCCATGAGATTGAATTGCTGTTGTCAGTCAGCTACACTGATACAGACTGTGAGCCAACAGTCCTCAGCCTGTCAGTGTAACAGAGAAACAGTGTGTGAGCTCTTGGTGTCTCTTCATACCTGAGAGTCTCCAGTCTCAAGAGGGGATCCTCCAGCAGCTTCACCCCTGAGTCTCCTGGATGGTTGTAGCTCAGGTCCAGCTCTCTCAGATGGGAGGGGTTAGACCTCAGAGATGAGGCCAGAGAAGCACAGCCTTCCACTGTGATCAGACAACCTGACAGACTACACACACACACACACACACACACACACACACACACACACACACACACACACACACACACACACACACACACACACACACACACACACACACACACACACACACACACACACACACACACACAGGAACCAGCTGTGAACATGTGATTGTTTCTTTGTTCAGGTACGTTTCGGTCCAGATATAATACTTGAGGGGCACGTTTATAATAAATGTTAAGCATAAGCTGTGGTATTTAATAATTATACAATACAAATGAAAGGAGAAACTGATATAAATCAGATGTTATATGGTCATCAGTTGAACTGGTGCATTAAGTCTGACCTGAGAGATTCCAGTTTACACTGTGGACTCTGCAGCCAAGCAGACAGATGCTTCACTCCTGAATCCTGCAGGTTGTTGTTACTCAGGTCCAACTCTCTCAGATGGGAGGGGTTGGAGCTCAGATCTGCGGCCAGAGAAGCACAGCCTTCCTCTGAGATCAAACAACCTGACAGCCTACACACACACACACACACACACACACACACACACACACACACACACACACACACACACACACACACACACACACACACACACACACACACAGAGTGAACATGTGATGGTGAGTTTTATTTGTATGTTGTTGTACGTTATGGTCCAGATAGAATACTTTAGAGCCACGTCTATAATAAATACTGATCTGTGGTATTTAATAAATCAACAAAAAAGGAGAGAAATTTCTGAAAACATTTGGAAACTAATTATGAGTCTAGAAACAACTGTTGAAGTTTAATTAAAGAGATTTTGAATAATCATTGTACCAGACAGAATCCTACACAGGTTAAATTGTTATAAACTGATATAAATCAGATGTTAAATGGTCATCAGTTGAACTGTTTGGTAATCTGACCTGAGAGTTTCCAGTTTACATTGTGGACTCTGCAGCCAAGCAGACAGATGCTTCACTCCTGAATCCTGCAGGTCATTGTTACTCAGGTCCAGCTCTCTCAGACTAGAGGAGGAGCTGAGAACTGAGGCCAGATATGCACAACCTTCCTTTGTGATCAAACCACCTGACAGCCTACACACACACACACACACACACACACACACGCGCACACAAACACACACACACACACACACACACACACACACACACACACACACACAGAGTGAACATGTGATGGTGAGTTTTATTTGTTTCTTTGTATTTTGTTGTACGTTATGGTCCTGATAGAATACTTTAGAGCCACGTCTATAATAAATACTGATCTGTGGTATTTAATCATTCAACAAAAAAAAGGAGAGAAAGTTCTGAAAACATTGTGAAACTAATTATATGAGTCTAGAAACAACTGTTGAAGTTTAATTAAAGATATTTTGAATAATCATTGTACCAGACACAATCCTACACAGGTTAACTTGTTATAAACTGATATAAATCAGATGTTAAATAGATCAGTTGAACTGTTTGGTAATCTGACCTGAGAGATTCCAGTTTACAGTGTGGACTCTGCAGCCAAGCACACAGATGCTTCACTCCTGAATCCTGCAGGTCATTGTTACTCAGGTCCAGCTCTCTCAGAAGGGAGGGGTTGGAGCTCAGAGCTAAGGCCAGAGAAGCACAGCCTTCCTCTGTGATCAGACAACCTGACAGCCTACACACACACACAGACACAGAAACAGACACACACAGAAACACACAGAAACACACACACACACACACACACAGACAGAGTGAACATGTGATGGTGAGTTTTATTTGTATGTTGTTGTACGTTATGGTCCTGAGAGAATACTTTAGAGCCACGTCTATAATAAATACTGATCTGTGGTATTTAATAATTCAACAAAAAAAGGAGAGAAAGTTCTGAAAACATTTGGAAACTAATTATATGGGTCTAGAAACAACTGTTGAAGTTTAATTAAAGATATTTTGAATAATCATTGTACCAGACAGAATCCTTAACAGGTTAACTTGTTATAAACTGTAAATCAGATGTTAAATGGTCATCAGTTGAACTGTTTTGTAATTTGACCTGAGAGATTCCAGTTTACAGTGTGGACTCTGCAGCCAAGCACACAGATGCTTCACTCCTGAATCCTGCAGGTCATTGTTACTCAGGTCCAGCTCTCTCAGAAGGGAGGGGTTGGAGCTCAGAGCTAAGGCCAGAGAAGCACAGCCTTCCTCTGTGATCAGACAACCTGACAGCCTACACACACACACACACACACACACAGACACAGAAACAGACACACACAGAAACACACAGAAACACACACACACACACACAGACAGAGTGAACATGTGATGGTGAGTTTTATTTGTATGTTGTTGTACGTTATGGTCCTGAGAGAATACTTTAGAGCCACGTCTATAATAAATACTGATCTGTGGTATTTAATAATTCAACAAAAAAAGGAGAGAAAGTTCTGAAAACATTTGGAAACTAATTATATGGGTCTAGAAACAACTGTTGAAGTTTAATTAAAGATATTTTGAATAATCATTGTACCAGACAGAATCCTTAACAGGTTAACTTGTTATAAACTGTAAATCAGATGTTAAATGGTCATCAGTTGAACTGTTTTGTAATTTGACCTGAGAGATTCCAGTTTACAGTGTGGACTCTGCAGCCAAGCAGACAGATGCTTCACTCCTGAATCCTTCAGGTTGTTGTTACTCAGGTCCAGCTCTCTCAGACTTGAGGAGCTGAGAACTGAGGCCAGAGCTTCACAGCTTCTCTCTGAGAGGTTACAGCCACTCAGCCTGGAGAGACAACAGTGAGAAAAAGAGTCATACATTATTTTTTTGTCAGTTAAAAGATGGCAGAGTATTTATTAGTGAATAAATCCTACTGTACGTACAGAGCTTTGTTGGAGACTTTGACCACTGGCAGCAGTCTCAGAAGAGCCTCCTCTGAAGCAGAGTATTTATTCAGGTCAAACACATCCAGATCTTTTTCTGATGACAGTAAGATGAATCCCAGAGCTGACCACTGAGCAGGAGACAGTTTATCTGTGGAGAGACTTCCTGAACTCAGGGACTGTTGGACGTCCTCCACTAGAGAACTATCATTCAGTTCATTCAGACAGTGGAACAGATTGATGCTTTTCTCTGCAGAGGGAGTCTCCTCGATCTTCTTCTTGATGTACTGGACTGTTTTCTGATTGGTCTGTGAGCTACTTCCTGTCAGTGTCAGCAGACGTCTTTTGAAAACCTGAAAAGTCCCTGAGTGACTTCCTGTCTGTGTCAACAGACCTCTTAGGAGATTCTGATTGTTCTGCAGTGAAAGACCCAGGAGGAAGCGGAGGAACAAGTCCAGGTGTCCATTTGGACTCTGTAAGGCCTTGTCCACAGCACTCTGGTAGAACTGTGTCTCTGCAGATTCATCTGAGGTTGTTTGTTCTTCTGCCATCAGATTGACTCCAGAGTTGATGAATGTCAGATGGACATGAAGAGCAGCCAGAAACTCCTGAATGCTCAGATGGACGAAGCAGAACACCTTGTCCTGGTACAGTCCACTCTCCTCTTTGAAGACCTGTGTGAACACTCCTGAGACCACTGAGGCTTTTGAGATATCGATGCCACACTCTGTCAGGTCTGATTCATAGAAGATCAGGTTTCCTTTCTGCAGCTGCTCAAAAGCCAGTTTTCCCAGAGACTCGATCATCTTCCTGCTCTCTGGACTCCAGTGTGGATCTGTCTCAGCTCCTTCATCATACTTGATCTTCTTCAGTTTGGCCTGAACCACCAGGAAGTGGATGTACATCTCAGTCAGGGTCTTGGGCAGCTCTCCTCCCTCTCCGGTCTTCAACACTTTCTCCAGAACTGTACCAATGATCCAGCAGAAGACTGGGATGTGGCACATGATGTGGAGGCTTCGTGATGTCTTGATGTGGGGGATGATTCTTCTGGCCAGCTTCTCATCTTGAAATCTCTTCTTGAAGTACTCCTCCTTCTGTGGGTCAGTGAACCCTCTGACCTCTGTCACCATGCCAACACAGTCAGGAGGGATCTGATTGGCTGCTGCGGGTCGTGTGGTTATCCAGAGGCGAGCAGAGGGAAAAAGTTTCCCCCTGATGAGGTTTGTCAGCAGCACATCCACTGAGGTGGACTCTGTCACATCAGTCAGGATCTCAGTGTTGTTGAAGTCCAGAGGAAGTCGACACTCATCCAGACCGTCAAAGATGAACAGAACCTGTAACCCTTTAAAGCTGCAGATTCCTGCTGCTTTGGTTTCAGGGAAGTAGTGATGAACAAGTTCCACCAAGCTGAACTTTTTCTCTTTCAACACATTCAGCTCTCTGAATGTGAATGGAAATATGAACTGTATGTCCTGGTTGGTTTTGTCTTCAGCCCAGTCCAGAGTGAACTTCTGTGTTAAGACTGTTTTCCCAATGCCAGCCACTCCCTTTGTCATCACTGTTCTGATTGGTTCATCTCTTCCAGGTGAGGCTTTAAAGATGTCTACTTGTCTGATGGTTGTTTCTGGTCTGTCTGGTTTCCAGGATGCTGTTTCAATCTGTCTGACCTCATGTTCATCATTGACCTCTCCAGTCCCTCCCTCTGTGATGTAGAGCTCTGTGTAGATCTGATTCAGAAGGGTTTGGTTTCCTGCTTTAGTGATCCCCTCAAACACACACTGGAACTTTTTCTTCAGATTTAACTTGAGTTCACGCTGACAAACTCCAGAATAATTTACTGAATGAAAACACAAGAGATGAGATCAATGAGTCAAGTGAAAATATTACAACAATTAAGTCACTTTAAGAATGAGTTCATGAATATATCTGGGTCCATCTCTTTAGACTTTAGTAAATGTTAAATTTCACCCTCATTATTCTGTCCTCACAAGTGCGTATCTGAGCAAGGCTAGCCAGAGAGTGAACACAAACTCAACTAAAACCGTGTGCTTGATAAGGTGTGGCTTGACTTTGGTTGTTTCTGCAAAACCGTAGCATACAATATACACATTTTCTGCACACAGTGCACTCTGTACACGAACACAGTGACAATTTAAGATTTACAGCTTCAAAATGCTCATTAACTTATTAGAATAAACAACAGACTTCTTAAATGTCCATCAATTCTAACCTTTTCTCTGCACAAGTGAAATTGCAGGAAAATATCAGCAAATTAATTGTACAACTATTTGCTTAAAGCTATAGTGTGTAACTACTGTGAGGAATTCTGAGTAATAAAAACAACACTGTCAGTGCATCTACATGAGGTAAAGCCTTCAGTGATCGCTTATGGATTTTATACCTTCTTCTGTACTTCCAGGTTTTTTCTTAGCAGTAGAATCAACAACTGAAAAACATATTGGGCTCTTCTTGGGATTTTTCTGAGCTACTGCACCAGTGTCGGGGGTCGACACCAGTTTGTAAACGCTGCCATACTGAGAAATACAGAGAGGGTTTTGTGGAGCTGATAATAGGCTTAATCAACTTTGTGTGAACTTGTGGCAATGGCTTGAATGTAACCGACATTCATTTATATGAGAATGTTACACGCTAAAGATTTAATATACATCAGGTCGGCAATCGCCGTTCCGACCTGGCCACGCCCCCTTTGGGGGGAAAACAAAGTGATCGTGCCATTGACTATAATGCAAAATTGCGGTCCAAAACAGCACAAAATGAAAACGATCAGAGGTAAATAAGTTACAATTTGACCGACAGACACAATGTCAAGATCCTTTACAACAACTCTGCTGGCTGGATAACGTTAAAGACACTTATAAATGATTCATTCGATCAATCTAAAACCATGTCTTTTTAGCCTCTCAGCATCAAGTTGGCGCAGTGATTTGACCCATTGGCCAGAGTTATCAAGCCCTGATATGTATCTTCACCTCACTGAGTCTCTATGTAAGCTGATTACACGTGAGATAATTGTTATTTTAAGTTTTGTTGTCTGTAATAATTCTTACTATGCTAATATTATAGCGCTATGCCTTGACTAGACTCTACCAACGGTCCTAACGGCTCTTCACGATGGCAAACTCCCACTGGATGCAGAGCACAGGGGAAGCCGGGAGATTCCTGCTGTCATACAGCTCTCCTTTAGGGGAATTTTTGGGGGCATGGCGAAGGAATAAAACCATGATGTTTATTTTTTACTTAGTAAACCACACAACAGCTCAGGACATTGCAGATTTGAGCTATAACGGCTTATTTTGAATGATCGCGCTGTCTTTGGCTGTGTTCGGAAAGCCATACTAGCGTCCTACTCATACTCATTTTGACTTCAATTTGAGTATGTGACGGTTGGGTATGCGAGTTTGGGTATGCGAGAAATTCCCGGATGAGCAATAACTTCCGGGAAGATTTTGGGTATGAATCGATTGTATACTTTTCCTACTCAACCGCCCCACAATGCACTGGGTCAATTCTACCCGACCAGGAAAATGAAATATTTTCGAGCAAGTTGCTAGGCAACAACATTGTTTGGGGTCCGCGATCTGACAACTGTACGTGCAGTCATTCATAAACTCTTACAATAGATAAGAGATGAAGATAAATACCTAACAACATTAGAGTTACTAAGTGAAATGAGTGAAGTGAGTCTGATAGTGGAGAAAGATCAGAACAGATCGCTGATCCACACACCGCGGCTCGTCCAGCTCAACTCACAGACAGCTGAGTGCTGTCTGATGAGCCGGACAGAGAGCGTCGGAGGGATCCTCCGCCTCAAAACATAATTATAAAACAAGAGGTCTAAAACACAGATGATGAACACAGGACTGTAAAAATCTAGTTCAATATCTAACCTGTAGAGGGCGGTTATACGCTAAACAGCGTCTTAACTGCCTGAATCTTATAAGAAGAAGAAGAAATTCTTCATTGCTTGAGTATACTTCAACTGAAAACGTTTCGACGCACCTCGCATACACAATCGATATTTGAGTAGACAGTATGCAGTATATAGATGGTGAGTATGTAGGATGTAGGACGCTAGTATGGCTTTCCGAACACAGCCCATGTCTATGGAGTAAGCCGTATTGTTTTCCCCCCAAAGGGGGCGTGGTCACGAGAGTTCCGTCTAGATGACGTATTGCCGACCTGATGTATAGACTTCTATAGACAGGCTTAACAGTTTAACGACACATACAATATACATTAATTTAAAAAGAGTTAGGCATATTTGTCAATCCAAAGTAAAAATATTGTCATGTCAGTATGATGACCGATGAAGGCGGGACTATGCTCTGACATATTATGAACATATTATCACAGCAGTTCTCTGCCCAAACATTCCATAAAAATGTCATGACTGCGTGACTGTTGCCATGGAGACCATTTGATACATGAGCCTGAGAGCCAAGCCCACAGAGTCCTGTCAAATGTTCTAGACAGTTAAAAAAAGCTGTTATTTCAAATACATTTTATAATATTTATGAACATTATTATCATATATTGGTTTTTACTATTTTAGACCAGGTTTACGTAGCCTTTAAGAAATCTCAACACAACTGAATAGGGATCAGAACAATCAAGTAGAACCTCAGATAAATCATCTTACTGCTCCACAGAGTGTCAGCGAGCTCCTCCTGCTTCATTCTCCTCAGGAAGTCCAGTGTGATCTTCAGAAATGCCTCTCTGCTGCTGCTCTGCTCCTCATCCTCACTCTGACCCTCTAAGCATTCTGGGTAATCTGGACTCAGAAGCTTCTGCATCTTCTTCAGCTCCGTCTTCACAAAAGTGACGATGTTTTCCTCCAGCAGCTGGAACAGAACATTATATTAACAACACAATCAAAGTAAAATCATGAAGCAAACATCAGATCCATGTTGGACAGACTGACAGTCCACTGGTCTAAACAGTTAAATATGGAGGTTGTTGTGAACAGAACAGATGGAAAGTAGTAGTTGTACATGTACAGACCATGAATGTGGAGTCCAGTTGTGTTTGATGCTGCTGGGCAGAGCGACCACTGGGAACCTCTGAGATCTCTTGGTTGACTCTGTGGAGAATTCATAGAGAATGAGTTGACATCATGTCTGGGGTTGAGGTCACCCACACCCTCCAGGGGTCTGCAGAACACCTGGGGCGCAGGTAAACTCTTGTATTTAGGAAAATCACACACAGATGAGACCTGTTCAAATAAAAACAATCTCTTCTTATTGGCTGAGACCCAATGAAACTGCCCGGATGTTCAGTGATGCCGCTGTAACAGCTATGGAGTGATTCTGATGATTTTGGTGCTACTGGTAAAACGGGAGGTTCTTAGAACTAAGCTCATACACTATGGGGACATCATAGCAGTGGGAAACAGTGCAGCCCGCCAATTAATTCAATGAAGAGGAAAAAGTGCCACACAATAAAGAAAGAGCAACAATGGAAAACTCTCCACTCCTGCCAAGGCGATTGGACACGGTGGTTATTGTCTTTGTAGCACGGATTCAGATGATGGCGACCAATCAACGGACTGCAGTGTGTTTAGCTCCGCCCTCTCTGGACGTCTTTGTACCCAGACCAATGAGGGACTAGTATACATACGGTAAGGTTATCTTGGTTCCCTTCACAACTTTTCAAAGTAGAAATGCAAATAATTGTGTGCCATACCAAACCAGACTAACTGCTCAGGGGAAACGAAGGTTTAGGCTGTGTTGTAAAAGTCCTACTAACGTCCTCCCTCCTACATACTCAACATGTATATACTACATACTGTCTACTTAACGATCGATTGTGTATGCGAGGTTCGTCGGACCGTTTACACTGAAGAACAATAAAGCAATAAGGAATTAAAAAAATATATTCTGTGTCGTTTGTAAAGACGCAATGCATTGTGGGACGGTTGATTAGGAAAAGTAACCTATTGATCCATACACAAAATCTCCCTAGAACTAAGTACTGATCCGGGCCTTTCTCGCCTACACAAACTTGCGTACACAACTTCAACATACTCAAATTGACGTCAAAATTAGTATAAGTATGACGTTAGTAGGGCTTTTAGTATGAGTAGGACGTTAGTAGGGCTTTTAGTATGAATAAGACATTAGTAGGGCTTTAAGTATGAGTAGGACGTTAGTAGGGATTTTCGAACACAGCCACAGTTAAATATCTTCCATAGAAGGTTTAAAAACTGGAGATTTCACAGAGTGTTGTATTTCTTGTACGTTTTATATCCTTACCTCAGATCAACTGACGGACGTCCATCTCTGAATACTATAGGTCGATCCATAGAATCATCACTCTTCATGGACAAACAGCTGGGCTCTGGTGTTTCCAGCTTCCTCCTGATAGAAACACAGGAAACAGTAAATAATCTGCACTGCACCAGAACACAGTAGTTACTGTAACTGCAGGCAGTGTTTTCTTGCTCTGTGGACTATCTATGTGTAATTCGTTCATTGACCTCAAGGTGGACTCTCGTATTATTTTTTTGTTTTTGTTTTGTTTTTCAATTTTAATTGAAACTCACGGAGGGGATGCATCCCCCGTAACAGTAAAAACAGTACAGGGGTCGAAACACTTAAATATCCCTCCTAATTGTTTATATTCATTCCCCAATTATTAATAATAACACCCCTACAGTGGACCGTACCATCTTAAACTTGCGAAGTTCGGCTAGCCTCTGCCTCTCGTTGCAGACGGCTGGTCAGCCTCCCGCAGTGTAGTGGTCCCAATGTAAGTTGTTAGATAGTGAGCTTGTTAAGCCCAATACGATGCACTCTCACCTTCAAGGTGAATTAGATTAGGTCAAGTGTCTAAGGATGGATGCTAACATTATCTGTTTTCTAACTCTTTTGCCTAAAGTTTAGCTAACAAGCTAACATTAGCTAGCTGCTGATAGCCATGGAACTATCTGCCCAGTTGACTGCTGATAGCCCACCCTGTTTATTTCCAATGTATAGTGTCATAATAGTTAACACTGCTGCTGCATCATGAGAAGTGAGTCCTACAAAAAAACACTCCAAAAGGTGATACGTTTTCAATGTGCAGAAAGTTTTGAACAATAAAGTAGAATAAATAATTGAATGCAATACAGAATGCCTCAGTGCCTTACTGATTTATATTCCATTAGATGTGTGTCAATGGGAGCTAGTTGTCTTTTCCTTAACTAGTCCACCATAAATAAATACAGAAGACACAAATTACTGCATAAAAATTAACCGAAATGCACAAAATGAAGTGTTTGAACCTCAAATTTTTTGGAACCTAGCACTTCATTTATTAATTAAAATGTGTTAATTACACATCACTGGATGCAGACCAATACATGTAAACTGTAAGGACCCAAAGACGCTGGCCATTGAAATTATTTCAGTTTTTTCAAATGTTTTCCTTCGGCGGCCCTCGGCCCAATGTTGGGTTCCTAAATTGGCCCTCAGCAAAAGTTTGAGAACCCCTGTGCTAAGGTTTATAGCCAAGATTTCCTCAAGCATGATTTAAGTTAACCCCATTGGCTACACACAGACAAAGTGGTTAGTATTGTGTTTTGTTTTATTTTTATTTGCCTTGAAAGTATTTATGTGCACTTGGATAATTGTATGTGTGATAAGCTAAATTCATGTCTGTATTGTAGTTCTACGGTGTGATGATGTCTACAAGACGTGCAACATTAAAACGTCAGTGAAAGGAGTCAGAGTCTCGCGTATTCAATGGGCGTTACAGTTACACTGATCAGCTTTCACATGTGAGAATATAAATGAACCGTGCTGAAAATAAACAGTCAAACATGAATCAGTGATATTTCAATGTTAGTAACAGTTTACCTCTCTGCAGCAGGTTGTCCTTTAAAATCAATGAAACCACCTTTTGAGTTGTCACTCTTGAAGGACAAACAGCTGGCTCCAGGACCAGGAGAGTCTGGTCTGTTGAACACACACACACACACACACACACACACACACACACACACACCCACACACACACACACACACACACACATTACTATTATTATTATTATTATAATTATTATTATTATTATTATTTATTTTTTTCAATTTTAATTGAAACTCACGGAGGGGATGCATCCCCCGTAACAGTAAAAACAGTACAGGGGTCGAAACACTTAAATATCCCTCCTAATTGTTTTCATTCCCCAATTATTAATAATAACACCCCTACAGTGGACCGTACCATCTTAAACTTGCGAAGTTCGGCTGGCCTCTGCCTCTCGTTGCAGACGGCTGGTCAGCCTCCCGCAGTGTAGTGGTCCCAATGTAAGTTGTTAGATAGTGAGCTTGTTAAGCCCAATACGATGCACTTTCTCACCTTCAAGGTGAATTAGATTAGGTCAAGTGTCTAGAGATGGATGCTAACATTATCTGTTTTCTAACTCTTTTGCCTAAAGTTTAGCTAACAAGCTAACATTAGCTAGCTGCTGATAGCCATGGAACTATCTGCCTAGTTGACTGCTGATAGCCCACCCTGTTTATTTCCAATGTATAGTGTCATAATAGTTAACACTGCTGCTGCATCATGAGTAGTGAGTCCTACAAAAAAAACACTCCAAAAGGTGATACGTTTTCAATGTGCAGAACGTTTCAAGAGTACCTATTTGCAGACACTATGGAGGGGAAAAGTGGAGCTCCACCGGAAGTCAATTCTATTGGTCAGAATTGTACGCCCCAAACTCAGTTCACTCGTTCATTGGTCAAAAGCGAACCCATGAGCTCTCAATTTCATTGGTTTAGAAGATGACAGCTATAAGTGCCGGTACATTTGACAGCTTATGAACGGCACGAGGGCTGAGAACTACGCAACTGATCAGATAAATGATCGGTCAAAAGTAAAATCATCAGGAAATGATAAAAACATCCCGCTTTAAACTGTACAGGGACGCGTTGTGGCAGTGACTCTTTCTTCAGTCGGAGCTGCAGCGTGAAGTGAAAACAAACTCAGAGTAGGCTTCCGGTTCCGGTGGAGCTCCACTTTTCCCCTCCATGGTGTCTGCAAATAGGTGCCTCTCGAAAGTTTTGAACAATAAAGTAGAATAAATATTTGAATGCAATACAGAATGCCTCAGTGCCTTACTGATTTATATTCCATTAGATGTGTGTCAATGGGAGCTAGTTGTCTTTTCCTTAACTAGTCCACCATAAATAAAAACAGAAGACACAAATTACTGCATAAAAATTAACCGAAATGCACAAAATGAAGTGTTTGAACCTCAAATTTTTTGGAACCTAGCACTTCATTTATTAATTAAAATGTGTTAATTACACATCACTGGATGCAGACCAATACATGTAAACTGTAAGGACCCAAAGACGCTGGCCATTGAAATTATTTCAGTTTTTTCAAATGTTTTCCTTCGGCGGCCCTCGGCCCAATGTTGGGTTCCTAAATTGGCCCTCAGCAAAAGTTTGAGAACCCCTGTGCTAAGGTTTATAGCCAAGATTTCCTCAAGCATGATTTAAGTTAACCCCATTGGCTACACACAGACAAAGTGGTTAGTATTGTGTTTTGTTTTATTTTTATTTGCCTTGAAAGTATTTATGTGCACTTGGATAATTGTATGTGTGATAAGCTAAATTCATGTCTGTATTGTAGTTCTACGGTGTGATGATGTCTACAAGACGTGCAACATTACAACATCAGTGAAAGGAGTCAGAGTCTCGCGTATTCAATGGGCGTTACAGTTACACTGATCAGCTTTCACATGTGAGAATATAAATGAACCGTGCTGAAAATAAACAGTCAAACATGAATCAGTGATATTTCAATGTTAGTAACAGTTTACCTCTCTGCAGCAGGTTGTCCTTTAAAATCAATCCAGCCACCTTTTGAGTGGTCACTCTTGAAGGACAAACAGCTGGCTCCAGGACCAGGAGAGTCTGGTCTGTTGAACACACACACACACACACACACACACACACACACACACACACACACACACACACACACACACACACACACACACACACACACACACACACACACACACACACACACACGGGGACGTAATTACGACAACAGGATCTTTCCTCGTAAATAAATACGAGATCCTGGTATGCTAACGGCTAGATAAGGTGTGAAACAATTTTTTTATTTGCTGAATGCTCAGCGCCACAGTAGAATAACCGTGCTGAAAATAAACAGTTATGAGGCAGGGCACACACAGTCATGCTATGTCCAAACTCAAGCAGCTGGGGGCGCCAGACCCTCTTTGTATTTAGGAAAATCACACACAGATGAGACCTGTTCAAATAAAAACATTATTTTCTTATTGGCTGAGACCCACTGAAACTACCCGGATGTTCAGTGACGCCGCTGTAACAGCTATGGAGTGATTCTGTCGATTTTGGCGCTACTGGTAAAACGGGAGGTTGTTCCAAATTTTCATACAACTATGAAATGGTCCCAAAACGCTGTTTGTTAAAAAAAAAAAAAAAGTACAGCAAAATATATATTTGATCAAACCAGGTCCAGTGTTGAACTGAAGCCAAAGGTTGGAGACCTGTTACACGGAGCAGCTTTCACATGTGAGAATATAAATGAACCGTGCTGAAAATGAACAGTCAAACATGAATCAGTGATATTTCAATGTTAGTAACAGTTTACCTCTCTACAGCAGGTTGTCCTTTAAAATCAATGAAACCACCTTTTGAGTGGTCACTCTTGAAGGACAAACAGCTGGCTCCAGGACCAGGAGAGTCTGGTCTGTTGAACACACACACACACACACACACACACACACACACACACACACACACACACACACACACACACACACACACACACACACACACACACACACACACACACACACACACACACACACACACACACACACACACACACACACACACACACACACACACACACCTTTGAGAGTGAATAATGATGGTGCAGCGATTTGAGTCATGGACAGTTAGAGATCCTCATGTCACCTGTGAGCTTTGGTCTGGCCGCCATGTTCCCCTCCCTCCTCTGTGTCCTCACTCTGATCCATAGCAGAGCCCACACCTCCACACACACTTTCACCTGCAGAGAAAACACATCAACATCAACTGAAATCCTCCTTTCCATCACTAGTCCTGTAAAGTATCAGCTGCTCCTCCAGTGATTGGCTGATATTCTCTGCTTCATAACACACAAATATTAAGAAATGTGTTTGGTAATTAAATGTAATAAAAATAATTTTACTATTGAGTATAAATGGGAAAATGTCCTACAGATGGCCACGGTTACCAAATCAACAAACTTTGACATCACTTTATTGTCCTGAAAATAGTTTTGTTTACAAGTGGCTGTAATGACAGTGATATGAAGGGACATATAAACAGTGCATATGGAAAGTATGTGTAGAATTTATTCCAGGCTGTAACATAACAAAAAGTGGAAAAAGTGAGGCGGTGAATACTTTACTTATGCAATGTATAACTATATATTATATTTGTTTTAAAGTCAAAATCGCAGTGTTCTAAATATTTGAGAGGAAATAACTGAATCAAATGTATTTTTTGTAATACATCCTAAAAAGTATTAATTACAAAACCAAACATCAAAACTCTGCGTTGAGGAAAAGGTGGAATAATGAAATTTGAACATAAAACTGTATTTTTTCAACATTCCTGTTTTCTCCCACTTCTCAAGAATCACATAACAATGTTTTAAAAGTCCAAGAGAGTAATTAACTAAGCAATTATAACATAATTAATATGTAAATAAAAAATTAAAACATCCTATCAACATGAAAGTTAACCAAATTAAATAATAACCCATAGATGACAGGTGACTGCAGTCAGACAGTGTGAGGCAGAGGAAGCTGCTATCAGCTGCTGTACTTCTACTATCAGGCCACTAGATGGAGCCATGAATCAACAGTGAAGGGAGGACGTTCATATAATATTGTTTTATTATGTTCTACTTTCAACTGTGTGAATGTGTTTCTACCTGTTGAGCAAGACACTAAACCCCAAACTGCTCCAGGGGTGCTGTGCTATGGTCTGCAGTCAACATACTAACACACTAGCACACTGTCAGATGAGATTACTGCATCAACACACTCATATGTCACTAGTACTATAATAACAGTAACACAAAATGGAGGATCCCGGCAACGGACAGGAGGGTGTTAGTAGTTAAACTAGTGGTGGCTGCTATTATATCTACGGTGCCCACCATCTCTACCATTGTGTCCTTGAGCAAGACACTTAACCCCAAACTGCTCCAGGGGCGCTGTACTAGGGTCTGCAGCCCACTGTCAGATTAGATTACTGCATCAACACACTGTTATGTAACTAGTGCCAATACTTTTATAACACTGACACAAAATGGAGGATCTCTGTTAACGGTTGTGTCACCTCCTTCGTCTCTTGTTTCATGTGAAACTCTGAGTTTTGAGTTTGGACAAATTCCACATCTTTTTGTGTTTCTACTGTAACAGGATTAATACACTAGACATAATAAAATAAACCAACATTCCAGAAACTTTGTGGACCACTAGAACCAACCGACAAAAGCAAAAACTCCTTAACAAAGCATATTTCAGACTTTTTTGACTAATGTTGGTAACTACAGCATATTAATACACTTATGCAAACCTTATATAAATGGGTAAACTACGTAAGGCTACGTCCCTACTATCTACTCCTAACACGATTTACACTAGAAATAATCAAAAATGATCATTAATATTGTTTAAAATGAGAGCAGAGTTGATCCCTTACCTTCAGCCGTAGAGGAGAAAATAAACTGCGACACGTCTTTCAGCTGAAGTTGAAGCTCCTTGAGTGTTGGAGTTAAATATTAATCTGATAAGAAAGATAAGACGGGACAGAGTCTGCTGGTAAATGGCAGCAGATAAAGCCATTGGACAAAGTCAGAATCATCAAGTCAACTTTATTGTTATTTCTGCAATATGTGCTGACACACGTACACACACGTACACACACGCACACACACACACACACACACACACACACACACACACACACACACACACACACACAGATATATGTTTAAAGGTGCAATGAGGAACTTTTAAATATTTCTGATGATCATGAATTACATGTAACAACAAACAAGACCATCAGTGCAAAGAATGCTATTTTTTAATAGTTTTTCTTAATGCCTTTGTCATGGGTATACGCTCACCCAGAACAACAGCTGGCGTGGTAAAAACACTACCGCTTTTGTCCAAAGGGGGGCGCTAGAATTATATTGTCTTACCCTCAATATAATGACAATAAACTACTTTGACTAGAACTTTAACCTGAACATCTCTCCATCAGATTAATGTTTGACTCTAAAGCCTCTCTGGGAGGTTATACCTGCTCAATCATATTTCATAGACAACTTTTCAACATAATGACAAGAAATGGAATGTTTGTCGAGGGACGGAATGTTCCCACAGAACACTGCGAGTTGTTGTTTTTTGTAATTTGTTTATGTTTTTTTGCCCCTATTCGTTTTGTGATTTTTCCGTTTAATTTAACCTTTTTTACATTTTTTGCGGCTTTTCGTTTTTTTCATGATCAAAATTTATTCTTGCTGAATCTTATTTTGTAGACTATATTCTACATGATTACCGTTACGGCCGCCCATACCTGCCTCGTTCAGTGGCCAGCAACAAAGACAGAACAACACGAAACCAGAAATGAAGCTTAAACAATAATATCAATTTATTAAATCAATCCCAAACTCACGTCCCCTGGAGGGATGTAAAACAAAACATAAGTGGAGGAAGCCTGGAGCAGCCACAGTTGGACTGTTTGATCCAGGACTTCCTCCTCCTAACCTAAACCCCGAACCCTCTAACTAGAAACCAAACACGGATACCCTAACTAACACCCCCCAACCCCCCCACTAAACCAAGGAACCAAGGAACGTAAACAAAGTGGACACGAGCTGCACGTCAGCGGTCTGGAACTGTGCACTGTGAGAGAGAAAGCAACAGGACACAGGCCAAGCCGTAGTGGCGCCACCCCCAAATCAGGTCCCAACAGGTATTTCACATTCAGCACTAGACAGCGCAACAGCAAAAGCCGGTTTACCAACAACATCTTGCTAAAAGTAGTTAGCTGATAGCTAGCCTAGCTGACAGCTAACTAGACCTAGTTATCTTAGTAAGAGTAGTTAACTAACAGCTAACTAAAGCAGGAGATCTTTCTATGTAGTTGTATCTCACACGTGTTGACATACAGCTATTTATAATCAGCTATTTGTGGCTGTCACTACTAAACAGTCAAGATCACTGAACATATGCTGCTAACAGGATGCTGAGATATAAACTTTATATATTTATCTATAATCTAATTTATTTACTGTCTGAAAAACAGACATACAGCAGTTTGTATGTTGTAAAATGTTCAGTTGTAAAAGATACAACGTCGTAGCTTATATGAAGAAACAGAATAGTGTTAGTGAAAAACACATCATGTAATTATACTTACATTGTGGAGCGTCTGTGTTCATCTTATTCTCTGAGAAGTGTCCGTCATTCGTTCCTCAATCAACTTTTTCACCGTTTTGAGTTTCACCATCTACTGTATCTACGGGTGAAACTCGAAAAATTAGGATATCGTGCAAAAGTTCATTTATTTCAGTAATTCAACTTAAAAGGTGAAACTAATATATAATATAGACTCATTACATGCAAAGTGAGATATCTCAAGCCTTTATTTTTTATGATTTTGATTAGTATGGCTTACAGCTTATGAAAACCCCAAAATCTAAATCTCAGAAAATTAAAATATAACATTAAATCAATATAAAAAGGGATTTTAAAAACAGAAATGTCGGCCCTTTATTAAGTATAATCATGCTTATGTACTCAGTACTTGGTTTGGGCCTCTTTTGCATGAATTCTTGCCTCAATTCCAATTCATTTTCCAGGATATTCTAATTAGGCCTATATGAGTTTCACCTGTATTACTTTATGTAGAAGTACTAGATCTGAGGCACGATTCTCAATATTTTAATTAGATTCGTTAGCCAGTAGATGTAGCTAACAGGTAGCTAAGCCTAGTTATCATCATAAGAGTAGTTAGCTGACAATAAATGTAAAAAAGTGAAGATTTTGTAGCTAAAAAAGGCCCCGTCACCTCAGTCGTGTAGAGATGGTTCGCAGCTTCTGACAATGAGGAAAACCACTGACAGCTGTAAAGTCTGTGTGAAGGCTAAAGCAGCTAAAGGAACGACTAACCTGAATGTATCACAGCAAACAGAGTGGGAGCTGTGTGTTGCACTGATAGCTGCTGCACGAGACAACCACAACGTTAGCGCTAAAACTAAAACTCACAAAGTAACCCATATCACAATACAGTGGCATTGAGGGACTTTTAAATATGTTTTCCAAAAAGTTGTCAGCTAATTTTTATTTATTAATTCATTATAAGTGAATTCATCTTGTTTAATAAAGAGGAACATTATTTACAAAAGGTTAAACATGCTACACATTAATATTAACACTAATGTGCACGTCACAGCTACGCTGCATGTTTCCAGCATATAGCCCAAATCAAAATAAAAAAATGAATAAATCAAGCACTGAAAAAAAGCTCTCTCCCTCCCTTTCCCTCTCTCTCTTTCTTTCTCTCTCCCTCCCTCTCTCTCTTTCTCTCGCTCCCTCCCTGGCTCTCTCTCTCTCTCTCTCTCTCTCCCTCCCTCTCTCTTTCTATCTCCCTCCCTCTCTTTCTCTCTCCCTCCCTTTCCCTCCCTCTCTCCCCCTCTGCTATAACTACATCATTAACACTCTTATTTTTACATAAATTAAAGAGAACACACGCTTTATATGACACCACACGTGGATAGACACGCCAGTAAATATATTAGCCCATTAGCCACGTACCGGCAGACAACACAGGTCTGTTACTATAAATAGCATTAGCCGTATCGGCAGGTAACACCTGTTACTATAAATAGCCACATCCAACTCCGTGAAACTCACCGAAACAAAGCAGGAAGCGGTTAGCCTCCGGTACACAGGTTGTCTTCCTCTCTTCAGATAATACGTCAAAGGCATTTTACACTTTAGTTTCACCCACGTTCGTAGTTTAACTTGTTTTATAAATCAATTGTCTCTCTTTGTGTATTCATTTCATCTCATGCCGAGTCGAACTTTTCTCGCTCATGGAGGCGGGACTTAACTTTACCATCCAATGAGGAGTCTGCATTCCTCGTGATAACCAATCAAATGACTCAATGCAAGACCGACATTGATTGACAAGCTATTTTAGCGAATAGAAATGCAGGAAATAAAATAAATAATAAAATAATCATATAGGCCAATAATGATGTATTATGATGATCTTATCATCAACGGGGTTATGGGCATTTATTTATTTTAATCCATATTTGTCACTGGGTTACACTAAGAACAAAACAAACAAACACAGAACTAAGGTGCGGGGTAGTGGCAAGGCATCTTCCTATAAAGGTCTATGACAGGGCAGAACACTGAGCTACACTTCATAGTCCAAAGTGAGTTTACTAAAGCAAATAAACAATTAAAGACAAATAGATAAATGTCATCTGAAACAAAACAATTAAGGCAAATAGATCTGAATTTGATATTTACTGTATGTTGAAGAATTTTAGTTGTGTCCATGTGTCACAGGTTTGAGCCCATCTTGTCTCCCTGTCTGTCTGTCTGTCTGTCTGTCCGTCTGTCTGTGTGCTGTCTGCAGTCTATCTATATGTCTGTCTGTCTGTCTGTCTATCTGCTGTCTGTCTCCCTGTCTGACTGCTGTCTGTCTCCCTGTCTGCCTGTCTGTCTGTCTGCAGTGTTGTGTGGTTGAGTCTCAGTTCATTGTTGATGCAGCAGCGCCACCTTCTGTCCAAACCAACAAACTACAAGCTGAAGTCAGAGCTGCTGAGAGGAGGAAGAGGAGGACGCTCACACTCAACATGCTTTAGGTGGAGTCAGTGATTCTGGAGAACGCTTGTTGTCTAAATCACTTTTTATCTAAATCAGTGAATATCTCCTCATGATCCACTACCTGTCTGTACTGTGTGTGGGCAGTGTTAATACATAGCATAGGCTCTGTAAACGGGCATGTTGCTAGCTACAGTGGGCCCCTTTTCTTTAATAAAACCCTTTGTGTACATACCAGTTTACAGAGCCTAGGCGCTGTATTGTCACCAGTTTTTTTTTAGTGCACACACGGTACTTAACGTCAGGAGATATTCACTGAACATGTTCATAAAAAAAATCCCCAAAACATGTCAAACATAATGTAAAATAGATCCTTGAATTACTATTGGTTAACATCGTGCTCGTTTGCTTTTCCACTAGAATGCCTGAGAAGTGAATGTTTAATAATGTATGACGTTAAAATTGCAAATATAACACATGGCTTAAGATAAATGCCAAAATAAATTATGGAAATCGGGTCAAATATCATGGAAAAGTAATAGGAAAATGTAGTGGTAAAGATGTGTGGGAATCATGAATATAAGTGTGTGTTCACGTGTGGCTGCCTGTGTATGCGTTGGTGAATACAGTTGAACTCAGATGTTTATGATGTAATTATGGGACAGTTATTTTGTGTGTGTAGCAACATGTCTGCTCCACTTTTCTCTTCACTATGTGTGTGAACGAGCTGTCAGGTGAACCTAGTGTTTCACCTTTGAACATTTATTACAGACTCCACACAACACAAACATGCACTTACCTCTAACCACAGCGCACGTCAGGACAAGCACTGAGGGACAAATCCACTAAAGCATTTGTTGTCAGACTTTTTACACCGTGAACTTTACAGAATTGATTTATTGTATATATTACTTATTTCATCTTATCTTGTTTTATTCTTTTGTTCTTATTGCACCGTGGGTCGGAGAGAAAGAACATTTTGATTCCTCTGTCTGGAACATTTTGTAGAAATTGACAATGAAGAGACTTTGACTTGACCTCCTTCAAAATGTGTGTGTGTGTGTGTGTGTGTGTGTGTGTGTGTGTGTGTGTGTATATATATACACACACACACACACACACACACACACACACACACACACACACACACACACACACACACACACACACACACACACATAAAATCAGGCTCTGTCCCAGTACCACTGTTACAACCGACATTAAAGGTGGAGTCAGTGATTCTGGAGAACACTTGTTGTCAAAATCACTTTGTCAAAATCAGTGAATATCTCCTCATGATCCGCTACCTGTCTGTACTGTGTGTGTGCTGGAAAAAAAATCTGGTGGTAATACACAGCCTCTTGGCCTAAATGGTATCTTGCAAACTATGGTGGTTCCCCTTTGTTTACATACCAGACCAGTTTACAGAGCCTAGGCTGAACACTATATATAAAAACGTGCTGTAGAAACATGGCGGACTTAGCGCCCCGCTCCTATGTAGATACAAAAAGGCTCATTCAAAGGAAATTAAAGAAACAACTTTTATTTTCATTTAATTATTAGTATCATACAGTAATTAAAACATACTTATGGACTTGTGCATATTATATCCCATTTTACACCAAGTTTGTTCTGAAAAATGCCAATAAATTCTCCACACTGCACCTTTAATATATGGCTCTCACAGAATAATCATTTCAATCAATGAACTGATTTATTTGTTGCAAAAACCTGAAAGATTTCTGTAACTGTGATCCTGTTCAGACTCTCCCTCCTACAGACGACACAGAGACACTGAGGTACCATACAACCAGAACCCAAACCCAGCATACAGAGGTTCAGTGAATGTGAAGGTGTGGAGGTGGATCAGTGAGTCAGAGGAGACACTGTAGAAGGACAGAGAGCCAGCAGGACAGTCCACATACACTGCTACTCTGCGAGAGACAGAGGAGGAGGAGATGGATGTTTTTATCATATTGTGCCAGACAGAGTAACCATGACGATCAGAGCACTCCAGACACCAGGACTGATCATTCCTTCCAAACCAACAGTCATTACTGCCTCCTTTCCTGCTGATTCCTCTGTAACTCACTGATATATAAACCCATTCTCTCCACTCGACCTCCCAGTAACGGCGACCAGTCAGACTATTACTACACAGCAGCTGAGGACAGGAGTCAAATCTCTCTGGATGATCAGGATATGGCTGATACTCCTTCACATATGTCACCTTCCTGTTGTTGTCAGACAGTTTGAGGTCTCTGTGTACTGTGTTTGTGTCCAGTGTGAGTTCACAGGAATCTGATGGAGAGAACAAGACACAACACAGCAGCAGTTTATCATCAGACACCTGATGGGTTCATGTGTTGTTTTATTAACAGACTGTTAATTAGATCAAACCTTCAGAATGACTCACTGTTTTGAATCTATAATAATAATAATAATAATAATAATATATATATTTTTAAATAATAATACAAAAGGATAGTATATATTTATTTATTTATATACAGGTGAAACTCGAAAAATTAGAATATCATGCAAAAGTTAATTTATTTCAGTAATTCAACTTAAAAGGTGAAAATGATATATTATATAGACTTATTACATGCAAAGTGAGATATCTCAAGCCTTTATTTGTTATAATTTTGATTATTATGGTTTACAGCTTATGAAAACCCCAAATAATGTTAATATTACATGAAATCAATAAAGAATGGATTATAAATACAGAAATGTCGGCCCTATATGAAGTATAATCATCCATATGTACTCAGTACTTGGTTTGGGCCCCTTTTGAATGAATTCTTGCCTCAATTCCAATTCATTTTCCATAATATTCTAATAATACGAGTATCACCTGTATATTTAAAGTGTAAATATTGTACATCAAATTGTATTCATAGTTGTATGTGTATATAGATATAGATATATTGATTGTATAAATATATAGATATATGATTGTAAAAATATATAAATTATAAAATATCAAAGTATATCAAGTTGTATATATGTATGAATTGTAAATATCAAATATAGTATCGCCAATTGTATAGATAGATTGTATAGAGATTATAAGGAATACAAGAAGCTAATATAATAAACATTATTTTTTGAGCTGTGGAATTAAATAAGTTCATACTCCTTCCTATATTATATCAATATATGTAATTTATTTCTTTTTTCTTTTTTGTGAAATAATTTAAACATAATTTGTGTTTATTGCATTTTCATGCTTTTCATTTTGTTTTGTATTTTTGATATGTCTGAAATAAAATTGAATCAAAATCTACTTTCAGCTTTTGATATAGAGGTGGAGTCAGTTACTTCTGGAGAAGGCTTGATTTCATTTTTTTCCCAAAATCAGTGAATATGTCCTCATGATCTGCTACCTGTCCGTACTGTGTGCCTTGAAATAAATACCTGGTATTAATACACAGCCTAGGCTCTGTACGCGAGCATGTACACAAAAGGAATGTAAACAAAGAGGCCCATCGTATAAGCAACATTTCCGTTTACAGAGCCTAGGCTGTGTATTAAAACTCAGTTTTTTTGTCAGTGCACACACAGTACAGACAGGTAGAGGATTGTGAAGAGATATTCGCTGATCATGAGAAAAAGTGATTTTGACAACAAGCGTTCTCCAGAATCACTGACTCCACCTTTAAACTGCTTTAAATGTGCTGCCTTGTTTTCCTGAATCAAAGTGAACACTAGGGGTGTGCACGTGTACATGTGTAACCGTTGAGTAAATCATAACCGTTTAGGAAAAATCAATAAACGAAAACTGTTTAAAAAAAATGTCTTCAAATTTAAAATTTTCTTTTTTTCAAAGTTTTTAATTATGTTCTGGAGACACGCATTCATTGATTTTACATCACTAATGAACTAATTGGGGATGATAAAAGCTAGTCTGCCGAATCTGTCTGTCCCTCGGCGAGTGTGTGTGAGTGAGTGTGTGTATCGGCGCACACACACACACACGGGGAGTCGCCGTGCTGGGGCTCGACTCACAGCCACGGAAGAGTGATGAAAGATAACCTAAAGATTAAAGTTACCCGGTTGACGTGAACTACACTCGTAAGTAGGGTTGGGTATCGCGTGGGTTTTTTCCGATACCGGTTACTACTCAGTACTTTTGAAACGGTTCCGGTGCTTAAACGGTACTTTAACCGGTACTTTAAAGCCTCAAATTGCCCACACTTTGTCAAAAAAATAATGCCCTTTTATAAATAGTGCCACATTTAACACAATTAACTTTAACAATATAATTACGAGTAACTTACAAATAAACTATTTAAAAATTCACACAATTTACATACTATCTAATACAACAATACTGTTTCAAACAATATAATAATGGAGGTTAATGTGGAGACTACCAGGTAATCTAATCTACATCTTAAAACTTTAGCTAAAAGTAATAATTTTGATAAGAAAGATTCCTTATGACCTGAACAATACAACACCTTAAAACTAATAGATACACATATAAAACACCCATATGAAATTAAATGCAGTATTGGATTTACAGTAAGGAAATAAGTACACCCAATGAGAACCACAGACTGAAAACAGTCAAGGAAGAGCGTTAGCCTTTTGGAATATTAACAGTGCTCATTTGCATTTAACTTGAAACAAAATTCAACTGACATAAAAAATACAAAGAAGTCCTCTGTAAAGATAAGACCACAACTATTAACTTTGTCAAATTAACCATTTTTGTGCAGAAAAAATTTCATATTTGCCTTCTCAGGAAGGATACGAGATCTTTAATGTACATGCTGTTCTAATGTGCAGCGCGCTGTTTATTATTAATATAACGGCCCGTCATCAGACACATGTAGCCTACCGGATGGTTTTATACATCGATCGCTCCATAAAGTTATCCAAGTCAGAGCTTTTTGTATGGGCAGAGATCGTTATTTTAAGTGTGTCTTTATGAAGTTTCTTGTTAAACGTTTCCATATCACCGGGCCACCGTGTCCCGCTCTGTGTTTTTTGGGTTCGTCTCCACCGCCGTGCGTAAAGGCAGCACTAACAGCTGACGGCCGCTGCCTCATCGTAAGCCTACACGTGCCTAATACATGCGTGACAATACTGCTAGATCGCTTGTCATTCGCAAAAAGAAATGCATTGCATTGGCGTTCAAAAATAGTCTGACATAAAGAGCGATCAGTCTGTGAAACTGCGAACGTGAGCGAGTGTTGAGCACTCGTGTGCGCGCTCCTCGAGACGGTCGGGCTCGTTCTCGTCACTCACAGCCCGGTGAGAAATGCTTCTCTCAGACACAGAACAGCATCCGCGAGCGGACATGCTTCATCGATCATGACATAAAGAGCCATCAGTCTGTCAAAATACAAACGTGACTACAGCAGGGGCGGCACCGAAATGAGGCACCAAAACTTTCGTTCTTATTCGGTCTGGTTACTACCGTTTACGTCGGCACCGGTGCCATACTGGTACCGGGTTTCGGGCCCAACCCTACTCGTGAGTATCCTGAACTTTAAAACACCTGTTCAACCATAAACGTGGACATGTAGAAATGTGCGATAGGCTATTAATCAGGAAATTAATGAAGGGCGATAATGACGGCAAACACATGACAGGCGAACGTGTCAGTGTGTGTGTGTGTGTGTGTGTGCCATGGACTTGTTATAATAGGTGTGTAAACCATAGATAGTAGCCTATATAAAAACGAGCGTGGTTCATGTCAACTGTGTGTTTACAGGCGAATGAACGCGTATGTGTGTGTGCGCACGCCTACAAGACGGCGGGCGCACGAGGACAATGACGTCACGGTTAACCGTGTACACGAAAAAAAAATCTGTTGTGTACACGGTTAGACATTTTTGTAAACGTTCACAGCCCTAGTGAACACACACTTACACTTCTTCAGACCAGGTTTCAGCCTCTGCTCTCCACCATGTTCCACCCTGGAGGGAGAAACAGAGTCAGAATGAACCTTCAGAAGCTTCCTCATCACTGACATATTCTTTTTTGTCTGTTTTTGGTCTGTTAACTATACAGAATGTGTTTAGAGTTAGGGGATACGTTGGAAAAGATGGTTATACATTTGTAGTTCTCATTCATCTGTAAATGTCACATAATAAAACTTTTTTTTTAACATTATTTCAAACTGTCAGTGAACAACAGGTTGCTGCTTGAACGTCCCTGAGCTCTTCAAAGTAATATTAAATCATGAACTAATTTAAATATAAAAATATTAAATGTTGATGTGAAATAGCTTTAACTGCAGGCCATGGACCAAGACAAAAAAAAACACTTGCTATACAACGTCTGCAAAATATATGAGCTTTTAAGTGCACAGTTATGTTCAATAAGTTTATTAGTGTTAAAAGTGTAATTTAGTGGTCTGAACCTCCGCCATGCTCCGCTCAACTCTGTCTGCATGTGAACTAAACAGCTTTGCAACATAGCAAGTGACACATTAATCACACAACACAACAAATCATAAATGACATTTCAGGGTTTTTCCTGCATAGAGAAATTTTCGGCGCCCCCCAAAGAGGATTTACCCAGCGCCAAAATGATAAAATTTGAGAATAAATATAGCCATTTAAAACCTCTCCAAATTCAGCCCAATTTAAGTAATCCTTCTTGAGGGGCTGGGCAATAACTTGAATTTCAATTACTATTATGGCTTCCCTCAATCATGAAAACAAAATAATCGTAATTAAGCTATCATTTTTCTGCACGTCGGGGCATGCAGGCTTGTAAATGCAGCGAACCCTTTAAGCCGTGTGCTCCGCTCGGCCCCGCCCTCACCTGATAGTTTAGCTTTTGGCTGGTCCAGAGAGTACGAGGGAAATGTTGCGCATTGCCGGGTGTTTTGAAAAACTTCGGAGGACGGCAGTAAGTCAGCCTAATTGTGTTGTCTGAAAACACTTCAGACTCACAACTGACTAAAATAATGTGCAAGATATTCCACGCGCGGACACGCGATTCGCGTGACCGCCAGAGAGAGAGAGAGAAAAAAGGCACCTCAAAACATCTCGACCAATTTGTTTATTCACTTTAAGTCAAATCATAGTGGTCTATGACCAAGCAATAAATTAATTAAAAACACAGGAGTTTAAAGCTCCTTGACTCCTGTCACCACAACAGTCAACACTGTAGTCTACAATATCCAGCCAGCTCCTTGAGACATATGATGCACTCATATTCCTGCTAGCAAAATACATGCCCTATCAACACCATTTGCAACGTGTTATTATTATTTTGACATTTATTTTATTCAATTATTAAAAATATTTTTCACTTATTTAGCCTATTTCTATTTTCCCTGTTTTCAGTTCAATTAGGCCTATGTTTAAAATCCAAAATCATTGTGTTAATAGAAACAAACTTGTTAAAAGTTAAATAAATGCATGATGTTCTTAAATCAATGATTAACTGCCTTTAATAATCGTGATTACACAATGTCAATCAAAATAATCATAATTATGATCTCTTCATAATCGAGCAGCCCTACCTTCTGGCAATTTCCATGGTTTTGATCAATTAGAAATAATTACATTATTAAATAGATAGTCATTATTAGTATTTTGACTTCATATCTACAGGTTATTTATTGTGATTTTATCAGTCAGTTAGCTCCATGGTAACACAGTGATTGACAGGCTGACTGAAATGCTCTTTATCTGGACAGAAACTGCCCTCTCCCAACCCCACACCCTCTTAAAATACGCAAACGTTTTGCCTTTACTGTTGCACATAGTCGCGACCCCAAAAAAGTCGGTCCGCATACTGACCCGCAAAAAGGCCCATTCTGAGCCAAGAAAAACCCTGCTGAGGTGTTTGCTTTAATTATTTAATACAAACTATTTTCCTACCAGATTAAATATAGTGAAGTGACAGAATGTGATTATTTCATTATTTCTATTTAGTCAAATTATTGTCTTCATGTTAAAATAATACAAACACAAAGTAAAACTTAATAACATTAAAAATGAAAAGGATCCTCAGCAAAAACAACAACAACAACTCAATAATATGGTTCATGTTCAAAAGGGCCTAGAAGAAGTTAAACACTTATCTGGTCCTACACCGTCTAAAGTTTTATTAATGGATTCAAATTATAGATGATTAAATTATGAATTAAATTATAGGAAATAAAAGTTGAATTTACAGCCATCAGGGTCCATAATATTTAATTGTTGTTGTCAGTCAGCTACACTGATACAGACTGTGAGCCAACAGTCCTCAGCCTGTCAGTGTAAAGGCTACTCTATGCTCCAATTCCGTGCGTAAATAGAGACGTACGTTTACAACGTTATATCCGTCACTGCCCTCATACTTCCATGCGTCCTTTATGTTGGAATGGACATTAAGCAAATCAACCATTAGTGGGCAGCAGCGTCGCTCAGAGTAAAAAGTTACTCAAATAGGAAGAAGAAGAGTCAAACAGTGAATTAACTGGAATACATATTTTATAATAGGTCCATGGAAGACACAGCTTTAGCGATATAATACCGTAGCAATGGAAGAGGCTAAACTGGAGGCTGTAGGCCTATTATAGACAGCGGGGTCTCAGGACATCAATCACGACATGTCAAACAAACTAGTCTCGCACGGACCTCCGGTACTTCTCTATTGCTGCCGTCAGCCTGCCGTCTAGCTGACAGCCTGCGGTCTAGCTGACATTCTTCCCCGTGCGATCCCCGCTCATGCTGCTCTGTTGTAGTTGTCTGTCCCTGTGCCCCGGCTGTGTAACTTCATAGATATATAAATGTGTATGTAATTTCGTACCAACTCACACAAACCTCTCCTCAAAAGTTAAGACCTTTTCTAAAGTATTGTGTCTTTCGTTTGTGTTTGTAAACAAATGTACAGTAAGTAAAAGTGAACTGTTGGCTGTGCGCCCCCCATGATCTTCTGTAGTAATGCTCCGTTCTGTCCGTTTGGTACGCATCCGCAAGCTTGCAGGATACGTGCAGAAATACGCACGTAATGTACGCAGAGTACGGACAGAAGGCTCCGTCCGTATGCGTATGTAACGTAGAGCATAAATGAGGCTTAACAGAGAAACAGTGTGTGAGCTCTTGGTGTCTCTTCATACCTGAGAGTCTCCAGTCTCAAGAGGGGATCCTCCAGCAGCTTCACCCCTGAGTCTCCTGGATGGTTGTAGCTCAGGTCCAGCTCTCTCAGATGGGAGGGGTTGGACCTCGGAGTTGAGGCCAGAGAAGCACAGCCTTTCTCTGTGATCAGACAACCTGACAGACTACACACACACAGACACAGAAACAGACACACACAGAAACACACACACACACACACACACACACACACACACACCAGCTGTGAACATGTGATTGTTTCTTTGTTCAGGTACGTTTCGGTCCACATAGAATACTTGTGGGCCACGTTTATAATAAATGTTAAGCATAAGCTGTGGTATTTAATAATTATACGATACAAATGAAAGGAGAAACTGATGTAAATCATATGTTAAATGGTCATCAGTTGAACTGGTGCATGAAGTCTGACCTGAGAGATTCCAGATTACAGTGTGGACTCTGCAGCCAAGCAGACAGATGCTTCACTCCTGAATCCTGCAGGTCGTTGTTACTCAGGTCCAGCTCTCTCAGATGGGAGGGGTTGGAGCTCAGATCTGAGGCCAGAGAAGCACAGCCTTCCTCTGTGATCAAACAACCTGACAGCCTACTCACACACACACACACACACACACACACACACACACACACACACACACACACACACACACACACACACACACACACACACACACACACACACACACACACACACACACACACACACACACACACACACACACACAGAGAGTGAAAATGTGATGGTGAGTTTTATTTGTTTCTTTGTATTTTGTTGTACGTTATGGTCCAGATAGAATACTTTAGAGCCACGTCTATAATAAATACTGATCTGTGGTATTTAATAATTCAACAAAAAAGGAGAAAAATTTCTGAAAACATTTGGAAACTAATTATGAGTCTAGAAACAACTGTTGAAGTTTAATTAAAGATATTTTGAATAATCATTGTACCAGACACAATCCTACACAGGTTAACTTGTTATAAACTGATATAAATCAGATGTTAAATGGTCATCAGTTGAACTGTTTGGTAATCTGACCTGAGAGATTCCAGTTTACAGTGTGGACTCTGCAGCCAAGCAGACAGATGCTTCACTCCTGAATCCTGCAGGTGGTTGTTACTCAGGTCCAGCTCTCTCAGATGGGAGGGGTTGGAGCTGAGAACTGAGGACAGAGAAGCACAGTCTCCCCCTGTGATCAAACAACCTGACAGCCTACACACACACACACACACACACACACACACACACACGCACACGCACACGCACACACACACACACACACCATATGTGAACATGTGATGGTGAATTTTAATTTGTTTATTTTTTGTTGGCCAGATACAATACTTTAGAGCCATTTCTATTAAATATATATTAAACATAACTTGTAGTATTTAATAATTCAACAAAACAAATGAAAAGCAGAGTAAAATAAATTATTTGAGTCTAGAATACTGCTTATGTTAAATTATAGTTCTGTTGAATAATCATTTTAGCAGATACAATCCTAAACAGGTTAACTTGTTATAAACTGTAAATCAGATGTTAAATGGTCATCAGTTGAACTGTTTGATAATCTGACCTGAGAGTTTCCAGTTTACAGTGTGGACTCTGCAGCCCTACAGCTAGTCGCTTCACTCCTGAATCCTGCAGGTCGTTGTTACTCAGGTCCAGCTCTCTCAGATGGGAGGGGTTGGAGCTGAGAACTGAGGACAGAGAAGCACAGTCTCCCCCTGTGATCAAACAACCTGACAGCCTACACACACACACACACACACACACACGCACACACACGCACACGCACACACACACACAACATGTGATGGTGAGTTTTATTAGTTTATTTGTATTTTGTTGTACGTTATGGTCCAGATAGAATACTTTAGAGCCACGTCTATAATAAATACTGATCTGTGGTATTTAATAATTCAACAAAAAAGGAGAGAAATTTCTGAAAACATTTGGAAACTAATCATGAGTCTAGAAACAACTGTTGAAGTTTAATTAAAGATATTTTGAAAAATCATTGTACCAGACACAATCCTACACAGGTTAAATTGTTATAAACTGATATAAATCAGATGTTAAATGGTCATCAGTTGAACTGTTTGGTAATCTGACCTGAGAGTTTCCAGTTTACAGTGTGGACTCTGCAGCCAAGCAGACAGATGCTTCACTCCTGAATCCTGCAGGTCGTTGTTACTCAGGTCCAGCTCTCTCAGATGGGAGGGGTTGGAGCTCAGATCTGAGGCCAGAGAAGCACAGCCTTCCTCTGTGATCAAACAACCTGACAGCCTACACACACACACACACACACACACACACACACACACACACACACACACACACACACACACACACACACACACACACACACACACACACACACACACACACACACACTGAAAATGTGATGGTGAGTTTTATTTGTTTCTTTGTATTTTGTTGTACGTTATGGTCCAGATAGAATACTTTAGAGCCACGTCTATAATAAATACTGATCTGTGGTATTTAATAATTCAACAAAAAAGGAGAGAAATTTCTGAAAACATTTGGAAACTAATCATGAGTCTAGAAACAACTGTTGAAGTTTAATTAAAGATATTTTGAATAATCATTGTACCAGACACAATCCTACACAGGTTAAATTGTTATAAACTGATATAAATCAGATGTTAAATGGTCATCAGTTGAACTGTTTGGTAATCTGACCTGAGAGTTTCCAGTTTACAGTGTGGACTCTGCAGCCAAGCAGACAGATGCTTCACTCCTGAATCCTGCAGGTCGTTGCTACTCAGGTCCAGCTCTCTCAGACTAGAGGAGGAGCTGAGAACTGAGGCCAGAGCTTCACAGCTTCTCTCTGAGAGGTTACAGCCACTCAGTCTGGAGAGACAACAGTAAGAGGAAAGTTATCGAATTTCAACTTAATCTTCTTGTAAAAAGATCTACACACACACACACACACACACACACACACACACACACACACACACACACACACACACACACACACACACACACACACACACACACACACACACACACACACACACACACACACACACACACACACACACACACAGTGAGTTTTATTTGTTTCTTTGTATTTTGTTGTACGTTATGGTCCAGATAGAATACTTTAGAGCCACGTCTATAATAAATACTGATCTGTGGCATTTAATAATTCAACAAAAAAGGAGAGAAATTTCTGAAAACATTTGGAAACTAATCATGAGTCTAGAAACAACTGTTGGAAGTTTTTTTGAATAATCCTTGTACCAGACACAATCCTACACAGGTTAAATTGTTATAAACTGATATAAATCAGATGTTAAATGGTCATCAGTTGAACTGTTTGGTAATCTGACCTGAGAGTTTCCAGTTTACAGTGTGGACTCTGCAGCCAAGCAGACAGATGCTTCACTCCTGAATCCTGCAGGTCGTTGCTACTCAGGTCCAGCTCTCTCAGACTAGAGGAGGAGCTGAGAACTGAGGACAGAGCTTCACAGCTTCTCTCTGAGAGTTTACAGACACTCAGTCTGGAGAGACAACAGTAAGATGAAAGTTATCGAATTTCAACTTAATCTTCTTGTAAAAAGATCCACACACACACACACACACACACACACACACACACACACACACACACACACACAGACACACACACACACAGAGTGAAAATGTGATGGTGAGTTTTATTTGTTTCTTTGTATTTTGTTGTACGTTATGGTCCAGATAGAATACTTTAGAGCCACGTCTATACTAAATACTGATCTGTGGTATTTAATAATTCAACAAAAAAAAGGAGAGACATTTCTGAAAACATTTGGAAACTAATCATGAGTCTAGAAACAACTGTTGAAGTTGTTTTGAATAATTATTGTACCAGACACAATCCTACACAGGTTAAATTGTTATAAACTGATATAAATCAGATGTTAAATGGTCATCAGTTGAACTGTTTGGTAATCTGACCTGAGAGTTTCCAGCTTACAGTGTGGACTCTGCAGTGCAGCAGACAGATGCTTCACTCCTGAATCCTGCAGGTCGTTGTTACTCAGGTCCAGCTCTCTCAAACTAGAGGAGGAGCTGAGAACTGAGGCCAGAGCTTCACAGCTTCTCTCTGAGAGGTTACAGCCACTCAGCCTGGAGAGACAACAGTAAAAAAAGAGTAATACATTTAAATTTTGTCAGTTAAAAGATGGCAGAGTATGTATTAGTGAATAAATCCTACTGTACGTACAGAGCTTTGTTGGAGACTTTGACCACTGGCAGCAGCCTCAGAAGAGCCTTCTCTGAAGCAGAGTATTTCTTCAGGTCAAACACGTCCAGATCTTTTTCTGATGACAGTAAGATGAAGACCAGAGCTGACCACTGAGCAGGAGACAGTTTATCTGTGGAGAGACTTCCAGAATTCAGGGACTGCTGGATCTCCTCCACTAGAGAACTGTCATTCAGTTCATTCAGACAGTGGAACATATTGATGCTTCTCTCTGGAGACAGTTTCCCACTGATTTTCTTCTTGATGTACCTCACTGTTTTCTGATTGGGCTCTGGGCTGCTTTCCTTTTTCAGTAGGCCTGGTAGAAGTCTTTGATTGGACTGTAGTGAAAGACCCAGGAGGAAGCGGAGGAACAAGTCCAAGTGTCCATTTGGACTCTTCAAGGCTTTGTCAATGGCAGACCTGTGGACATTGGTCTCAGATGTTTTGCTGAACATCCTTCGCAGATATTCTACAGGAGTTTCCCCTAGCTCAGGCATAACATTCCTGTTACTGTTAAGGAGTTCGCTCTCTACATAGAAAGCAGCCAAATACTCATGAACACTCAGATGGACAAAGCTAAACATCTTGTCTTCAACATTCTTCCTGCCACGTTCCACTTTAAAGATCTCTGTGAACACTCCTGAGAAGAGAGATGCCTCTCTGACATCAATGCCACTCTTTTTTAGATCTTTCTCGTAGAAGATCAGGTTGCCCTCTTTCAGCTGGTGGAAAGCTATTTTCGCTAATAACTTAATGTACTCACGGCACTCTTCTTCTTTTTCGTGCCCCTCTTTTGTTACAATCTGGAACTTGATATATTCTGTGTACATCTCAGTCAGGGTCTTGGGCAGCTCTCCTCCCTCTCCAATCTCCTCCAGAACTATAGCAGTGATCCAGCAGAAGACTGGGATGTGGCACATGATGTGGAGGCTTCGTGATGTCTTGATGTGGGAGATGATTCTTCTGGCCTGCTCCTCATCTCTGAACTTCTTCCTGAAGTACTCCTCCTTCTGAGGGTCAGTGAACCCTCTGACCTCTGTCACCATGCCAACACAGTCAGGAGGGATCTGATTGGCTGCTGCAGGTCGTGTGGTTATCCAGAGGCGAGCAGAGGGAAGCAGTTTCCCCCTGATGAGGTTTGACAGCAGCACATCCACTGAGGTGGACTCTGTAACACCACAGTGACGTGTATTGTCCAGTTGGAGGCGGCTCTCATCAAGTCCATCCAAAATGAACAGAAGTTTGAATTTGCTCTTGTCATAGTTGGTGTTTCCTGAAGATTGCAGAGTTGTGAAGATGTCATTAAGAGCTTCTTCACTGATGGCTCTGGCTTCTGTGATTAATTCATGAATTAGCTCTGCCAAACAAAACTTTTCTTCTTTCAATAAATTCAACTGGCGGAAGTTTAAGGGGAATATGAGATGCACATCTTGATCGGCTCCTCCTTCAGCAAAGTCCAAAACAAATTTCTTCACAAGAAATGTTTTGCCAATTCCTGCAATTCCAATGGTCAGCGCTGTTCTAATGGGTTTGCATTTTCCAGGGGGGATTTTGAACATGTCACTTGGTTTAATTGGTTTCTCTGTGTCTGCTGGTTTCACCGCCTCAATCTGTCTGATTTCATGCTGTTTGTTGATGTGTACGTCGCCCCCTGCTGTGATGTACAGCTCTGTGTAGATCTCACCCAGAGGCTGGGAATCCTTCTCCTCTAACCATCCCTCTGTAGCGGAGTTGAACCTATCCTGGAGGTTTGTTTGAAGCTGTTTTTGGTAAAATGAGATGGGTGTTGGCTCTGGTTGAGCAACAATTGCATCTGTGTGACATAAGTAGAAAAAATACGTATAAAATTAGACTTGTGTAAAGATGCTTATTTTCTCATAGTCACCAACAAATGTTTCTTTTCCATATTTTTATTTCTTGAAGGAAATTAACCCTTAGGTGCTCTTGGGGACGTTTTTGTCCTTTCGCACTTTTTTACGCTCTTTTTTGTGTATAACTTTGGCTGTGCTTATGTTAACTGAATAAATTTAGGCCAGGGATTTTTTTTTTTTAATATTGTGTGAATTTCTACTCAGCAACTTTGTACCATCTATAATAAAGGCTGTACACTTTTTTGTTACACTCAGCTCCCTAAGGACGTTTTTGTCCCCTGTTGACTCCCATTCAAAATGGCCTTTTTTACCAATTTGATCCTGCTGTCATTACAGCATAAAATATTTTTTTCAATGATTTTATGCTTTCATCCTAGACACAAAGCATCAAAATTTATCATTTTCAACACCATCACCATTTTGAGCCATTTCCCTATATTTGGCATAAAGTTGAATTACAAGCAATTTTCCAGGTTGTCGGTCTTGCCCCCCACAGTGCAATAGAAAAAAGAATTCAACCTAAATGGTGTGAGTGTGTTGGTAGGGATGCTAGTGTGTGGTGCATATGTGTGTATTGAGGAGATATAGTGTGTGTGACGTGTACACACAGCCAAACTTTACAAACTCAAACTTGTATTGAAAAAATGGCCCAGTTTGAAAGCATTAAATCCTGTAAAAACGTTGTTTTTTCAAACCACAGCCATGATGACAAACACGTGAATTTGATGATATTAGGCAATAATCCAAAACTTAAGACACCAAAATTGCTTTTTTAGCACTATCTAGCTCAATCATTTATTTCCTCCTGTTTTTTCTGAGGATCAAATATGCTCCCTAAAACCTTTTTTGTACTTTTTTGTAATTCTTTAGAGTTGCAGGCCTAAACATAAGAAATATGAGAAATTAATGGAAAGTGTGGATCCATATGGATACCTTAGGGTTGTGTCTGTCTGTGTGTTGTGAAATGACTGTGTGTGTATGTGTGTGTCTCTGTGCGCATGCATATGTGTGCAGCTATAAGGTGCAATTTGTGGGTTTTCAGGTGGCTGCAGGTTCACAGTACTTTGTTGACATCATCACAGAAACTGGAAGGACTTTTTTGTCCTCTAGGGTCATGAGAGGGAGTATTTATTTGCATCTGTGACTGAATACTGAACATGTATCAAAAGCAGTTTTATTGTAAATCATTAACATATCCTAGAGTCTAATTATCCCACTCAAAAAAATCCACTTCGCATCTATTATGTGAGAAATTTTTCTGTTATTGTGTTTTTTTTTAAATAAAAGACTCACGTCATCACATAAGCTTGCATGTAAAGGGTTAAACGCAATTACCAATGAATTAATATTTGATATGTATGTAAAGAGCAGGCATGCAAACTCATAAGCCATGAAAAAGGTGAGAAGTCCGAAAACAAACACCGGTAGGGGGGTCTGGATGTTAATCTGCAGTGACAATCCGCCAACCGCGGCCGTTAACCAGCATGCGCATAAATCAATGCAAATGGCTGTAAAACAACGGTTGGCAAACTCTGTGAATGTATTTAAAAAGTGATTCACATAAACCGAGTAGGCACTAGGGTTGCCACCTTGGATTTAGGAAAAAAAGGGACACTTGATGTTTGGGGCGGAGGGCTCGGCCATTATTAGGCTACCAGTTCAGACTGACCAGTGTAATGACCTATAATAACCATAAACACCTACAGTGCTTTTTACAGTAGGATATATAAGGAGACTGAGGTGGGAACCCTGTACCTTGTAGGGGGGTCCGGGGGAATGCTCCCCCGGAAGAAAAAAATGCAACCTTTTAAAGTAAAATTCATCAATCTGGTGTACTTTGAGAAGAAAATTGCTGGGCCCATTATCTCATAATCCGTATATGAACCAAATGGTTTCCACAATCTTTTTTTCTATTTTCGCAGGGAGCATGCACAAGCATTATTTATTAAAAAAAAAAAAAAAAAAAAAAAAAAAAAAAGTGGGGGCCCCACACTGGGTCTTGAAACGGGCCCCGAGATCGTTGAGACCGCCCCTGCCCGCTGCACTTTCTCTCTGCCCGGCCCCGCTCGCCCCTCCATTGAGAATGCATTAGTTGGCGCAACAAACGCCTCGGCCCGTGTGAAACGGCCTTAACTAGGCTACTGAACGAAGGAAACAGCTGGTGAAAAAAAGAGAACAATTCTGGGAAAAACGGGACGGGTGGCAACACTAGTAGGCACATTAACACGGTAAAATAATAATACTGCGGCTGCTTGAACGCTCCGATGACTCGGAGAGAATTTTTTTTTAACTTCCCTACAGACGCTCTGACTGACTGATGTCACCGCCCCTCAATGACAAACACTGTTCCTGATTGGCCAAATGACCGTCAAAGCTCATATGATAGGAGTTAACATCCGTCAATCATAGTTTGTCACTATGGTCACTCCATGTCCATGCTCCGCTCCACACACACACAGTGCTGGCCATCAGACCCCCCCCCCCCCCCCCTCCCCTCCAAAAAATATTTTCTCAACGGATCTCCACGAATCACATAGATGGCCAATTTCGATTCCAAAACGGCGAATTTCGCCGAAAGGTGACGAGTTTGCATGCCTGAAAGAGGTCAAGTGGGATGAAAGGTTTGTAAAAAAAAAGTAGAAACAAATATTACTGTATAATGTTTTTATGGCAGTTTATAGGGAGAGGACGTTTTTGTCCTCTAGGGTAACCAAGGCGTAGTAAAAGTTAAGGTCACACAAGGGTTAACATGATGTTCGGAGTAAATTATGTCTATATTAGTAATTCTATGAACTTCAACAGAAAAGTTGTAACTTTTTCTATATGATAAACAATAAAAATCTAAATTGACATCGAGCTACAGATCATTTTACATTATATTAGTTTGTTTTGAATGTTAGAGCTGAATAGCGGACTTAAAAAAAATCATGTATTTTAAATAATAATTTACTTATCTAGCATGCTCACAAAAATATGGATAAAAGCTAAAACTTTCTCTCAATGTGTGAAAATATGGAGGAAATGTGTCTTTCCTTGCAATGAACCAAACAGGCTGTTGTTCCACTGTGTCTAGTGCAGTCACTCAAAAACTGATGTGCCGGTTGTGCAAGTAAGTTTTGCCATGGACCAGAACATATTCAAAGGCTAAAAAATGCATCTGAGGAAAGTCCAATGTTTGCTGAAGTCTCTCCAACACAGTTGACATCCACATTGTGTGAGAGAGAATCTAATTTATTTCATTTCATTAAATGTTTTGATGTTTCCTAAAGTGTGTAACATTGTACATATATTTTGAGTATAATACCATCCACAACATTACTCCGATATTATCTCCTCGTGTCTCACTGTCTCGACTTATTGAAATAAATGCAGCTGTTGTGACATCACTGTGCCAGAACATATTTAAATGGTTTTCATTTAGAAGCGATACACACAGAACAGTTCTGATGCTCCCTCATCTCTCAGCAAGTTTAGTAGTAAAAAAACAACTGAGCTCAAAACTTGTGATATTGAGATAACTGCATTGTATATCAAAAGTAAGATAATTGACTCGTTATATAGAGATACTTGACTTGTGGTCTTGAGCAGTATTTAAATCTCCATGTTAGCAGCGGTTTCAAAGCTGAAAGAAAATAGATTTTTACCTTCAATCTGGGAGGAGGACGCTCCAATGTTTGCTGAAGTCTCTTGAACATTGTTGACGTCAACTGACATGAAAGAGAAAATGTTTTTTAATTTGTGTTTTTCATTATACATGTATTATATTATAATGATAATAATACCGTCCACATTCCTCACAGTCTCTCAAACCAAGAGTAGCACCATCACACCTCTGTTCTCTCAATCAGCAATGACCGATAACCTAAACTGTTTCTCATAATCACAAGATCAGGCCTCTAGTTCTTTGGTGAATGCACTGGGCCTCTGTACTGAGGCCATGTTCCTCCACCAGTATTCTGTTGCCAACTCTTTATGCCTAAAATACAAATCATAAAGTGTGACTGGCCTAGGGAGGCGCCACCTAGTGGCCCTAACTGTTATATAACTGACTGTTACAAAGTGTTACTGACCTTCTGGTCCTGCGATGGTGTCTGACAGTTTCTTCACCAGATCATTCTGCTTCATCTCCTCTAAAACCTTCTTGGTCACGATCAGAGCTCCAGGAAGTGTGTAGGCGTTCACCATCAGATCGACTATGATGCATGTCGTTTTAGCATCCTCTAGTTTGGACTTTTTGATGGGTTGGTAGCCTTTCAGGATGCCAGGCTCCCTCAGATACCATTTGAAGAGATCCAATTCAGCTTTTAGTAAATCATCCAGAGTGTCCAAAAGCTCCTTTGATGTCATTGTGGCTTCCTGCTAAAATCAGACAGTATTGTCAACCTGAAGGAGAACTAACACAAATTTATTAAAGCACCAACAGGAGTTCTGATGGCAGATACGGGAGCTTTGTTAATTTAATTTGTGTGTTAGTTAAAACTCCTACTGCTGCTCTGAGAGCTGTACTTAACCCAACTGTAATGGACGCAAAGGTATTTTTATGTTTGGGGCATATCATTAACATGATAACAGCAAACGCAGTCTTGAAAACTTTTGATCAACAGTGCGTAGAAAAGGTTCTAAATTCACTCTTACAAATGAAATTTAGTATGTGTTTAAGTACAAAACTAAATCTGTATTTATCAAACGTGGGCAGGCCTATCGTACGCACATCAGTAAGTCATCAATCTTGAGTTCTTAAGTACAATGCTCGTTCACGCTCAGACCATTTGCATTCAGAAACACCTCCAATTAACCATATAATGTCTGCAAGGTTGGTTTTATTTCTAACATTATTCTATCAACACAGACATTTACAGTACATCGATAGTCTGGCGTTATAATTGATTTGCCTCGGGTGTACTGTGGAGTGGGTAAGACTGTTTTATCAGCAGGCTAGCATTGACCGTTGCCTTGCGTTAACCTAGCACCAGCGAACTCTGCAACTAGAGGGACTGAATGAAATGTGTTGAAAACTGTCTCCAATGATAAATAACACACAGGCTAACTTTGAAATGAGGTCCTATGTCCAAAATTTCGAACTACCCCTTTAAGGCTGATGGGCTCCTAAAGCGTTTACATTGTGCTTGAATTTCTTTCTCACAGGTTTTTTTTAATAGATAGTCATTCCTAGAATTTATATGAGACTGTTAGAAGCAATCACGCAATTGCACTAGATTTCAAACATTTCTCACAGCTGTCTTTTATAGGGGTTGACACCAATTAGGCAATGTGTCTGTTTAAAATGAGTCAAAGGAGTAATTGAATGTTTTCTAATTACAGGAAATATGTGGACGTCTCTCTTAATGCAGACAGTGACACTCTTTAATGCTTTGCTTTTGCTTTCAATATCGCTATTCTACTACTAGATGCTGCTCGTAAGCATGGCCAGAGCTGTGCTTAAATTGACACACAATCCTAAATAGGGTTGCAAAATTTCGGGAATTTTCAAAGTTGGAAACTTTCCATGGGAATTAACAGGAATTTATGGGAATTAACAGCAATTTACTTAATTTATTGAATGGGTTGGGTCAGACAGATGAGTTATATTTTACACAACATTCATCTATTTGTTGTTCAGTGAAATTATTGATTGTTCATAAAATAATCAAAACTTGATAACGTTCTACTTACAAATAAATCTGTTCAAATGTTATCTTTTTTTTGTTGAATTAGTTTGCATGGATGTCTGCCTATGACAAAACATAATGTTTATATGTTTAGATTTATGTTTGGATATGAAAAAAAAATCTTTTAAATGACTGCCATTTAGTTAATTCCTATAATTCCCAATTTTGAATATTCCCAAAATTCCCGAGCGAAAGTTCCCGTGGAAACTTTCCATCCCTTTGCAACCCTAATCTTAAGTATAAGAACATTTTGGAAAATTCCATACTTTAAGAGGCAATGTTCTTATGCACACCTGCTGAACTGACTTCAGGTCGACTTACAGACACTTTCCTCCTTCATGTGGAGGAAACACGGAGAGAAGACGCTGCTCATTCCATCCTGCTCAGTCCTGGTGTGTGTGTGATCTGAGGACGCTGTCACACCCTAATAACTTCACAGTCAAAGTCTAAAAACAAACAACAGTCACGTGAAAACCAGTTCAACAGGTGCCAAGTGTTTCCAGTCTGTCCCCACCTCCTCTGCTTTACCTGTCTGAGGCTAATGTGGATCTCTGCACCTTTTTTTTCTGCTGTACTGTATTTATCTAGAGATGGGAACAAAAAATTAAGAATTGTCAAGGAAAATATATCTATTACAAATGCGAAAAACAGTTTCCACACCTGAACCAAGAGGGGTTTGTAAAATACCATATAGAAAAAGTTATTTTGGGCAGTCAGCCTTTTCCTATTGAGCAGCACATACTTGGAATACCATACCCACAGAACCAAGGAACATTACATCACTCAAATCCTTCGCAAAATCTATAAAAAAACTGGTTACTGACAAATCAAATATGCGTCCATAATCATCTGGGATAGTGTGTTTGTCTTTGTGTTTACTAGTTGTGTTTGTGTCTGAGTTTGTGCTCCTTGTCTGTATACCCTTGTTTGTGCTTATGTGTTTTGTCTGCATTCATGCCACTTGTATGCTCCTTGTTTGTGCTTTTTGTCTTTCTTTAAATACTTATGTGTTTTAATCGTGCTATATGTTCATGCACTTTTATCTGTTTCTGTTTGCTTCATGTTTTTCACACATCGCCAACCTGTTATGTGCTGGAGAAATGATTGTGTCGTTTTGCTTGTCTGTGCTTGTGTCATTTTGTTTTTGTGCTTATGTGATGTATTTTTGTATTATTCTTTTTTTTCTTTCTACCTGCCAGGGACTACACGTGAAAATTAGCATTAGCACCGCATGGCTAAATCTGGCACATTTACATGTTGAACTTTGGTGCTCATATTTATTAATGTGCGCTGTCCCTTCTAAATAAAGAAATCTAAAAAAATAAAAAATAAAAAACTACAACATTCAAAACACCTTTAAATGAATGCAACTCAACGACGCAAAAAAGTTTGCAATACAATAACAAAAACACAGAAAAGTATTTAAACCAATAAAAACCATAACAAATATCATCAAGATTAAAAAAACTAAAATCATGAACTAAACTAATTTAAACTTTTTAATCTTGTAATTCTCCTGTCTGTCCACTAGATGGTGCTATCTGACCAGCTAATGATATAAAGCTCAGATCAGCTCTGACAGATGTGTTGCAGCAGCAGAGTGGATCCCATTGGTTCACTACTATATTAACCACATGTTGCTTTAAAGGCCTTTCACTGTGTTCCTCAGTCCTGGTTCCTAACAAAGGGGAACCAGAACCTCTAGAACCTCAGGCTGCCACAGAGGCTGTCTGCTTTCAGAGCTCTTCTTCAAACACACTCAACACTTCATCCTCCAGCTTTTTTAGATCACTGTTAGTGGAGCCACAGCTGTGTGTAAACACCCACATTTTTACAGTGTGCACACACACTAGAACGGTAGCTGATAATGAGCAGAAATGAGCACATTTTGACAAAAAGTTTTCTGGATTACAATCGCTGAGTATGCCTTTAACAGCTCAACAATAACAGCAGCTCAGCCAAGTTGATGTAATAAATAGTAGTGTTGTTGCCGGAAAGGAACCGGCTCTATAACCACTTGTTGAAAGGGCTACAACGCCACTTAGCGTAGCAGAGTCAGCTATGCTCCAGCCATTTATTGAATATTTGAAAAGCCATATATACTCAGACAAGTGACGCGGTCCATTGAAGTGGCAAGTTCGGTATACGTGATAATCCAATCCAGTTGTCCCATGGAAACGCACTGACTGACACAGCTCAATGTGATCAAAGTGATCAAGGTTTCTCTGGGAGGATTCTCACCTGCTGAACTGACTTCAGGTCGACTTACAGACACTTTCCTCCTTCATGTGGAGGAAACACAGAGAGAAGACGCTGCTCATTCCATCCTGCTCAGTCCTGGTGTGTGTGTGATCTGAGGACGCCGTCACACCCTCACAACTTCACAGTGCAAAACTAAAAACAAACAACAGTGACGTAAAAACCAGTTCAACAAGTGCCAGGTGTTTCCAGTCCGTCCCCGCCTGCTCTGCGTTAACTGCCTGAGGCCAATGTTGATCTCTTGTTTTGCCTTCATGTTTTTGGTTTTGATGTTCTATTTGACATGTGGGCTTGACACCATGCGGGAATAGTAAACATCATTGTTTTACTGTTAACTATGTATTTGTTTGGAATATATTTTATCTATGTAAATCCTTATGGTGGAAGCATGAAAACATTAAATACAAATAATTATACAAAAAAAATTAAGTTAAATCTCACATGTTTAATAAATACCTTCATATATACCGTCAAACTAAAGAGCCGGGTCAAAGACAAACTCAATGTTCCATGAAACTGTTTCAAATACAAACATGCAGGAAACATGACACTCTGCAGACACTACACTCACTTCACTCAGCCATTTACCCAACTGTATTAATTACTATTTTAAGTCCTATACATCTATGCTTCGCTAAGACGTTTTTGCTTTTGTCGGTTGGTACTAGTGGTGAACGTTCCGCCCTTGAAACGACTTAAAATGTTCCCCCTAGAACTAACCGACAGAAGCACAACAAAGCAAATTTAGGACTTTTTTTTCTTACTTTTTTCCAACTACTGCTAACGCATTGATTCAGTGGGGAAATCCCTCCACTACTACAACTAACGACACAACGCATTAATACAGTTGGAGGGAAAGGACTCACTCACTACAGACACTTTACTAAACTACACTACTACTTAGTTAGCCATTTATATAAAGGTTTCCCCAACCGTATTGATGCTTCTTTTTTGCGTGCGAACATTCCAAAAAAGTCAAAACCGTCGCTACAGACACAACACTACAGTGTCTGTAAAATGTCTGCAGAGGTAGAGGCAGCTAGTGACATAAACTAAACTGGGTTATCTTGTTAAAAGTAGTTAGCTGATAGCTAGCCTAGCTGACAGCTAACTAGACCTAGTTATCTTAGTGAGAGTAGTTAACTAACAGCTAACTAAACCTAGTTATCTTAGTGAGAGTAGTTAACTGACAGCTAACTAAACCTAGTTATCTTAGTAAGAGGAGTTAACTAACAGCTAACTAAAGCAGGAGATCTTTCTATGTAGTTGTATCTCACAGGTGTAATGATGTGTTGACATAAAGCTATTTATAATCAGCTATTTGTGCCTGTCACTACCAAACAGTCAAGATCACTGAAAATATGCTGCTAACAGGATGCTGAGATATAAACTTTATATATTTATCAATAATCTAATTTATCTGAAAAACAGACATACAGCAGTTTGTATGTTTTAACATGTTCAGTTGTAAAACATACAACGTCGTAACTTATATGACAAAACAGAATAGTGTTAGTGAAAAACACATCATGTAATTATACTTACATTGTGGAGCGTCTGTGTTCATCTTATTCTCTGAGAAGTGTCCGTCATTCGTTCCACAATCAACTTTTTCACCGTTTTGAGTTTCACCATCTACTGTATCTACAGGTGAAACTCGAAAAATTTGAATATCGTGCAAAAGTTCATTTATTTCAGTAATTCAACTTAAAAGGTGAAACTAATATATAATATAGACTCATTACATGCAAAGTGAGATATCTCAAGCCTTTATTTGTTATGATTTTGATTAGTATGGCTTACAGCTTATGAAAACCCCAAAATCTAAATCTCAGAAAATTAAAATATAACATTAAATCAATATAAAAAGGGATTTTTAATACAGAAATGTGGGCCCTTTATTAAGTATAATCATGTGTATGTACTCAGTACTTGGTTTGGGCCTCTTTTGAATGAATTCTTGCCTCAATTCCAATTCATTTTCCAGGATATTCTAATTAGGCCTATATGAGTTTCACCTGTATTACTGTATGTAGAAGTACTAGGGCTGTGTCTGAAATCGCGCACTTACGTAAGTGCACTTACATTGAGTGCACTTTATTATCCCTACAGTACACTTACTTATAGACGCAGTGCTCTCATTTCTACAGTGTACTGTCCAAACTGCCGTCGCGCACCTACCGGAAATGACTTTGCATTTTGACGGTTCTTCTTCGGTGGTGTTTTTTTCTGCTTGCGTTACCGATAGCCAAAACAGGCACATTAGTCGCGGAAAAACTAAAACAATATATAATTTAACTTTTGTGGAGCACGTCCGTCTCCACGGTTGCTTCAAGCTCCTCTATTTTGATTAGAATGTCCCGTCCTCTCCGTTACGTAGGCAAGATGGCGGCCGTTGAGTGTGGAAAGTGTCCATCGCTCCACACTCAAGTTTTAGACCGTTTTGAGTGCACGACAGAGGAACTTACAGTGCACTTCATTTTGGCACACTCTCCGGTTTTGCGCAAAGTGCACTCAAAAAAGTAAGTGTAAGTACAGAAGTGCGCGATTTCAGACACAGCCTCTGAGGCACGATTCTCAATATTTTAATTAGATTTGTTACATAGATTCGTTAGCCAGTAGATGTAGCCAACAGGTAACTAAGCCTAGTTATCATCATAAGAGTAGTTAGCTGACAATATAAATGTAAAAAAGTGAAGATTTTGTTGCTAAAAAAGGCCCCCGTCACCTCAGTCGTGTAGAGATGGTTTGCAGCTTCTGACAATGAGGAAAACCACTGACAGCTGTAAAGTCTGTGTGAAGGCTAAAGCAGCTAAAGGAAATGCCGCGACTAACCTGAATGTATCACAGCAAACAGAGTGGGAGCTGTGTGTTGCACTGACAGCTGCTGCACGAGACAACCATAACGTTAGCGCTAAAACTACAACTACAAAGCAGGTTACATTTCACACAGTAACCCATATCACAATAAAAACATTGAGGGACTTTTAAATATGTTTTCCAAAACGTTGTCAGCTACAGTATTTTTATTTATTAATTTATTCAAAGGTGAAGTTAGGTTGGTACTGTATTAATCCCACCAGGGGAATCCATCTTTGTTTGATAAAGAGGAACCTTCTTTACAAAAGGTTAAACATGCTACACATTAATATTAACACTAACTGTGCACAATGTTACAGATACGCTGCATGTGTCCAGCATATAGCCCAAATCAAAATACAAACATTAATAAATCAAGCACTGAAAAAAAAGCTCTCCCCCCCTCCCTCTCTCTCTCTCTCCCTCCCTCTCTCTCTCTCTCCCTCCCTCCCTGCCTCTCTCTCTCTCCCTCGTTCTCTCTCTCCCCCTCCCTCCCTCTCTTTCTCTCCCTCTCTCGCTCCCTTTACCTCCCTCTCTCGCTCCCTTTCCCTCCCTCTCTTTCTCTCCCTCTCTCCCCCTCTCTCTCGCTCCCTTTCCCTCCCTCCCTCTCTCTCCCTCTCTCGCTCCCTTTCCCTCCCTCTCTCGCTCAACTTTAACTACATCATTAACACTCTTATTTTTAAATAAATTAAAGAAAACACATGCTTTATATGACACCACACGTGGATAGACACACCAGTAAATATATTAGCCCATTAGCCATGTATCGGCAGACAACACAGGTCTGTTAATAGCATTAGCCGTATCGTATATTTTTATTTATTAATTTATTAAAGGTGAAGTTAGGTTGGCACTGTATTAATCCCACCAGGGGAACCCATCTTTGTTTGATAAAGAGGAACCTTATTTATAAAAGGTTAAACATGCTACACATTAATATTAACACTAATGTGCACAATGTCAAAGATATAAGCTGCATGTGTCCAGCATATAGCCCAAATCAAAATACAAACATTAATAAATCAAGCACTGAAAAAAAAGCTCTCCCCCCTCCCTCTCTCTCTCTCCCTCTCTCTCTCTCTCCCTGCCTCTCTCTCTCTCCCTCGTTCTCTCTCTCCCCCTCCCTCCCTCCCTCTCTTTCTCTCCCTCTCTCTCGCTCCCTTTCCCTCCCTCCCTCTCTCTCCCTCTCTCGCTCCCTTTCCCTCCCTCTCTCGCTCAACTTTAACTACATCATTAACACTCTTATTTTTAAATACATTAAAGAAAACACATGCTTTATATGACACCACACGTGGATAGACACGCCAGTAAATATCTTAGCCCATTAGCCACGTATCGGCAGACAACACAGGTCTGTAACTGTAAATAGCATTAGCCGTATCGGCAGGTAACACCTGTTACTATAAATAGCCATAGCCCAACTCCGTGAAACTCACCGAAACAATGCAGGAAGCGGTTATCCTCCGGTACACAGGTTGTCTTCCTCTCTTCAGATAATACGTCAAAGGCATTTTACACTTTAGTTTCACTCACGTTTGTAGTTTAACTTGTTTTATAAATCAATTGTCTCTCTTTGTGAATTAATTTCATCTCATGCCGAGTCGAACTTTTCTCTCTCTCATGGAGGCGGGACTTAACTTTACCATCCAATGAGGAGTCTGCATTCCTCCCCATAACCAATCAAACGACTCAATGCGAGACCAACGTTGATTGACAAGCTATTTTAGCAAATAGGAAATAAAATAAAGAATAAAATAATCACATAATGATGTATTATAATGATCTTATCATCAGCGGGGTTATGGGCATTTATTTATTTATTTATGTTAACCCATTTTCGTCACTGGGTTACACTAACAACTAAACAAACAAACACAGAACTAAGGTGCGGGGTAGTGGCAAGGCATCTTCCTATAAAGGTCTATGACAGGGCAGAACACTGAGCTACACTTCATAGTCCAAAGTGAGTTTACTAAAGCAAATAAACAATTAAAGACAAATAACTAAATGTCATCTGAAACAATATAATTAAGGCAAGTAGGTCTGAACTTGATATTTACTGTATGTTGAAGAATTTTAGTTGTGTCCATGTGTCACAGGTTTGAGCCCATCTTGTCTCCCTGTGTGCTGTCTGTCTGACTGCAGTGTGTATGTCTGTCTGTCTGTCTGTCTGTCTGTCTGTCTGTCTGTCTGTCTGTCAGTCATTCAGTCAGTCTGTCTGTGTTTTGTCTGTTTGACTTCAGTGTGTCTGTCTATCTGTCTGACTCCCTGTGTGTCTTATCTGTCTGTCTGACTGCAATGTCTATCTGTCTGTCTGTCTGTCTGCTGTCTATCTGTCTGTCTGTCTGCAGTGTTGTGTGGTTGAGTCTCAGTTCATTGTTGATGCAGCAGCACCACCTTCTGTCCAAACCAACAAACTACAAGCTGAAGTCAGAGCTGCTGAGAGGAGGAAGAGGAGGACGCTCACACTCAACATGCTTTAGTTTAAAGGTGTAGTCAGTGATTCTGGAGAACGCTTGTTGTCTAAATCACTTTTTATCTAAATCAGTGAATATCTCCTCATGATCCACTACCTGTCTGTACTGTGTGTGGGCAGTGTTAATACACAACATAGGCTCTGTAAACGGGCACGTTGCTAGCTACAGTGGGCCCCTTTTGTTTAATAAAACCCTTTGTGTACATACCAGTTTACAGAGCCTAGGCTGTGTATTATCACCAGTTATTTTTAGTGCACACACGGTACGGACAGGTAGCAGATCATGAGGAGATATTCACTGAATATGTTGATTAAAAAAAATCCCGAAAACATGTCAAACATAATGTAAAATAGATCCTTGAATTACTATTGTTTAAAATCTTGCTTGTTTGCTTTTCCACTAGAATGCCTGAGAAGGGAATGTTTAATAATGTATGACGTTAAATTTGCAAATATAACACATGGCTTAAGATAAATGCCAAAATAAATTATGGAAATCGGGTCAAATATCATGGAAAAGTAATTGGAAAATGTAGTGGTAAAAATGTGTGGGAATCATATAAGTGTGTGTTCACATGTGGCTGCCTGTGTATGCGTTGGTGAATACAGTTGAACTCAGATGTTTATGATGTAATTATGGGACAGTTATTTTGTGTCTGTAGCAACATGTCTGCTCCACTTTTCTCTTCACTATGTGTGTGAACGAGCTGTCAGGTGAACCTAGTGTTTCACCTTTGAACATTTATTACAGACTCCACACAACACAAACATGCACTTACCTCTAACCACAGTGCACGTCAGGACAAGCACTGAGGGACAAATCCACTAAAGCATTTGTTGTCAGACTTTTTACACCGTGAACTTTACAGAATGTATTTATTGAATATATTAATTATTTCATCTTATCTTGTTTTATTATTTTGTTCTTATTGCACCGTGGGTCGGAGAGAAACAAGATTTTGATTTCTCTGTCTGGAACATTTTGTAGAAATTGACAATGAAGTGACTTTGACTTGACCTCCTTCAAAATGTATCAGGCTTTCTCCCAGTACCACTGTTATGACCGAGATTAAAGGTGGAGTCAGTGATTCTGGAGAACGTTTGTTGTTAAAATCAGTTGATATCTCCTCATGATCCGCTACCTGTCTGTACTGTGTAGCAGTGTAAATTCCTTCGTGATTTTCTCTACTTATGACATCTATTGCAGTATGTCCGTCCTGGGAGAGGGATCCCTTACTCTGTCAACTCTCCCTGAGATTTCTCAATTTTTTTAATCCCGGTAAAGGGTTTTTTACTGGGAGTTTTTTCTCAGCCGAGCTAAGGGTGTAAGGGCAGAGGGTGTCATATGTTATGGAATGTAAAGCCCACTGAGGCAAATGTCTATTTGTGATATTGGGCTATACAAATAAAAAATATTTGATTTGATTTTGATTTGTGTGTGCTGAAGAAAAAATCTGGTGTTAATACACAGCCTAGACTCTGTAAACTGGTATGTAAACACATGATATGAAAAACAAGACCAGTTTCCAGAGGTGTGTATTAAAACCATATTTTGATACTTCTTCTTGGTCTTCCAACAGGTGCATTTCTCCAGGACGCCCACTATGTATAAAAACGTGTAAGGCCTTTAAGTTTGTCCGTTCTGTGCTACTGTACAAACATGACATGGCGGCCTCAGCGCCCCGCTGATCCTGTTCAGACCATAGATAGTATAAATAATGGATAGAGCAGCATGGCCGACCTCAGTTCACCGAGGAGTATCCCTTCTTTCTTGGCGTGTGCGCGCCGCCATCTTGCCTGAGTTTGACTCCGCCTCACTTCCTCGTACCAAAAAAGGGCATGTAGTGACATTGGGGGGAGGGAGATAGTCCCATCTAGCCGAAGTACTGTGACGTACACCCTGTTAGCAACATCAGCACGAGCCAGGAGCTAGGCTAACAGCACTCGCTCTACTAGTTAGCCTACCAGTAGACGAGCTCAGCCTCAGTCACGTCACATAATTCCCTGCCTCCAGTTTGGTCCAACAACCCCAACAGAGCTGAACATATTCTTAATATCACCTCCGAGCACCTGAGAGAGGGCATTAAAACGCTCATAGCTGAAACAAATGTCTCCTAGTGTTGACTAAGGGCTAAACAAGCTGATCTCAATGTATTTGTAATAATATTAATTTTATTTTGGTCTACAGACTGAAAATGTTATCAACAGTAATACATGACAAGGGAGGACACATACAATCTATAAACAGATGAGAACACTCATTTAATAGCCTATAATTTTGAATATAAATACATAGGCCTATATTACATAAAATATTTAGAGCAGGTTTTTATGTTAAGGTGCAACAATTGAATAAAATTATTAAATACACTTAGTGGCTGCAGTAATGTTTTGGGTGGAAGAGGGGACCACAGTAGCTCATGATAGTACCGTTTTTACCATGTCCATGATTTGTTGTTGTAACTGCTCAAATACAAAATAAAATATCAGTTTTTTTTATAGTCCAATATCACAAATAACCATTTGCTACAGTGGGCTTTAGCCCATCGGTGGTCTAAAGAGTAGCTGAAAACCATATATGAATAAGGGTAGATTCCATATCACACATTTAAAAAAATCCCAGCAAAGACTTGCTCAAGAAGTTCAGAGTAAGGTCCCATCTTCTGCTCCGCTTCTGCCATCGTTGAAAGCATCCTCACCTCATCCATCAGTCTGATTTGCCAGTCTTGACTCACTCTCCTGGAAGAAATTACAGCGCATCAACAGAGCATCCAAAATTATTGGCACCCCCCTACCATCCCTTGAATTACTATCCCGCAAACTGTTACACACTACACAGAGCCCGCAAGATCATCTCTGATCCCACTCACCCTGCACACTATGCCTTCCAGCTACTTCTGTGAGGTGTTAGAGGACAATTGCCTCCAAAACAACTCGGTTCAAAAACAGTCCCACTGCAAGTAACATTCTAAAATCTGAAGGCTGACGATTAAGCATGGCCCTTTTGTATTATGTAATGTGCCTGTCTGTATCTATGTTTAATGTTCAATGTAAAGTTGTAACCTGTACCAAGGAGCTGTACTGAAAACAAATTCCACCAGCCTGGCTGTGTGGTCATTAAAAGTATTGTCGTGTGGTAACCGAATCTTCCCCATGCTGACTAAGACAAAGGCGAGGCTGAACAATTCATCAGTTGTTTCAGTTTATTTCAGAAGAGATTCCATCAGACAATACAGAGGACTTGGTGATAGCATGAGCATGGAGGGCTTCCCCCAAAGCTGCTAGTATACGCCTGTGCACAGTCTTATATCAAAACCCTTGGCATGCTGGTACTCCTAAAATAGGCATATGGTTTCATATCACAGGACCCAGCATGGATGAAGTTAATCAATTAACAGGTTGTTTTCGTCTCTCACAGTGACCTCTAACATTTAAAGGCCTTTGCTCAGCAAACTCTGATTTTAACCATTCAAATCTATCACATAGCCCTCCTTTAAAAGAAACTTCTTTTACCAAAACGAGGTGGAAACATAGAAATTTGAATGAGAGTAACCCAAAACAAACACTGAAACACTCTTTAAGAGTTATGTAGAATACAATGCATAGTTAAAGGCATTACTGCAGTACACTACATTTTATTAAGACCAACAATACGAATGCACCAAATCCCCAACGATAAATGAAATTGAGAAATTGCGCCAAGAAAAACAATTCCCTTTCTCCTGAGGTCAACCACCCCCCAATACAGTGCACAGGAGTCACGTGGAGGAGAAACTGCTTGCACAGTTCAGTGTTAGACGACCCAGTTTGGCTGTCAGCGGCCACTGACGTCACAGCCGCATATCTCCGTGACATCAGGCTGACCGCCGGGTGGGGGCGAACTTCACTCTCTCTTGGACAGCAGCCTCTCACCAGTGGTGACGAAATCCCTCGCTTGGCACGGACGGTAGCAAGGCCCTCCTTTTCACCCATGGAATGAAAGGCCAATAGTCTATTTTTTGATGGTAGTGGACCAACATGACCCGGGAAACCCTCTGCTGCAGTTTGTGGTTCCCAAATCAGATCTCAGATGACAGCGTTGTTACTGACAAGAGTATTGCAGCAACACAACAGCCAGTATAGCATGATGTTGTTGGTTCCTAAACTTGTGGCAACTGTTTTTAGAAACTGTAGTCATACAGTTCAGGAACAGCCCACTTTCTTTTCTTTTTCTTTGTCTTTTTCTTCTTCTTCAGAGGGTACATAAACACATAGCGACGTACCAGCATGATGCAGTCCAGCCATTTCCTCCCAAAGTCTCAGTCAATGAAAACTGCACAAGGTCCTTTTTTGTATAACAACTGGAACAGTCTTTTGGAACGGCCAAAGCTCCTCAGATGTTCCAAGTTTATTTCAGAAGAGATTCCATCAGACAATACAGAGGACTTGGTGATATCATGAGCATGGAGGGCTTCCCCCAAAGCTGCTAGTATACGCCTGTGCGCAGTCTTATATCAAAACCCTTGGCATGCTGGTACTCCTAAAATAGGCATATGGTTTCATATCACAGGACCCAGCACGGATGAAGTTAATCAATTAACAGGTTGTTTTCGTCTCTCACAGTGACCTCTAACATTTAAAGGCCTTTGCTCAGCAAACTCTGATTTTAACCATTCAAATCTACCACACTACTCTAGTTTCAACTTACAAACACTCCTGTGAGCCAATGTAGAAATCTTCTGATATACTAGTTCTATTGATTATTGGTTTCGCAAATGTTATATCTGTCACACCCAGTGCCGGAGAAAGTAATTTGGGGCTGAGAAGGGTTACAATGGCATCATCCATGCCTCAAGTCTTTCCACAATATCAAGTGATAAGTTGAAGATGTATTTAGTTATTTATTCTATAGTACTTCTTCTTCTTCTTGGTCTACCAACAGGTGCATTTCCCCAGGACGCCCACTATATATAAAAACGTGTAAGGCCGTTAAGTTTGTCCGTTCTGGGCTACTGTAGAAACATTGCGGTGCAACATGGCGGCCTCAGCACCCCGCTCCTATGTAGATATTAAAGGCTCATTCTAAGGAAGTTAAAGAAACAGCCATTTGTATTTTCAAGGAATTATGCACTCATTAAAACATACTTCTGCATATTATACAGTTTGTTCCGAAAAATGCCAATAAATTCTACACACTGCACCTTTAATATATGGCCCTTGCTGAATAATTGTTTCAATCCATTAACTGATTTATTTGTTGCAAAAACCTGAAAGATTTCTGTAACTGTGATCCTGTTCAGACTCTCCCTCCTACAGACGACATAGAGACACTGAGGAACCAGGCGACCCAAACCCAAACCCAGGATACAGAGGTTCAGTGAATGTGGTGTTGAAGGTGTGGAGGTGGATCAGTGAGTCAGAGGAGACACTGTAGAAGGACAGAGAGCCAGCAGGACAGTCCACATACACTGCTACTCTGTGAGAGACAGAGGAGGAGGGGATGGATGTTTGTATGTTATTGTGACGGACAGAGTAACCACCATTAGAGCAGAACAGACTCCAAGACTGATCATTCTCTCCAAACCTACAGTCTGCACTGTATCCTTTCCTGCCGATTCCTCTGTAACTCACTGATATATCAACCACTACTCCGCTCCACTCGACCTCCCAGTAACGGCGACCAGTCAGACCATTACTACATAGCAGCTGACGACAGCAGTCAAATCTCTCTGGATGATCAGGATATGGCTGCTGCTCACTCACACATGTCACCTTCCTGTTGTTGTCAGACAGTTTGAGCTTTCTGTTCATTGTGTTTGTGTCCAGTGTGAGTTCACAGGCCCCTGATGGAGAGAACAAGACACAACACAGCAGCAGTTTATCACCAGACACCTGATGGGTTCATGTGTTGTTTTATTAACAGACTGTTAATTAGATCAAACCTTCAGAATGACTTACTGTTTTGAATCTATAATAATAATAATAATAATAATAATAATATATATATTTTTAAATAATAATAAAAAAGGATAACATATATTTATTTATATATATTTAAAGTGTAAATATTGTACATCAAATTGTATTCATAGTTGTATGTATATATAGATATAGATATATTGATTGTATAAATATATAGATATATGCATTGTAAAGATATATAAATTATAAAATATCATAGTATATCAAGTTGTATATATGTATGAATTGTAAATAAAATATAGTATCACAATCGTATAGATAGATTGTATAGAGATTATAAGGAATACAAGAAGCTAATATAATAAACATTATTTTTTAAAACAATCATATTTTCACTGCCCTTTGTCTTGAAAAAATTCTGCTAATGCCCATTTCTAGGAAACACCCTGAATTAATGGGAAATGTGTAAATTTGAGTGATAAATCATTTTAGCTCGCTTAGAGGGGAGCAAATGTAAAAAGTGGCTCAGATTACCCCGTTCTCCCCTATGTAATTTATTTATTTTTTGTGAAATAATTTTAACATAATTTGTGTTAATTGTATTTTCATGCTCTTCATTTTGTTTTGTATTTTTGATATGTCTGAAATAAATTGAATCAATCAAAATCTACTTTCAGCTTTTGATTTAAAGGTGGAGTCAGTTACTTCTGGAGAATGCTTGATTTCATTTTTTCTTTTTTCAAAATCAGTGAATATCTCCTCATGATCCGCTACCTGTCCGTACTGTGTGCCCTGAAACTAATCACTGGTATTACTACATAGCCTAGGCTCTGTAAATGAGCATGTACACAAAAGGTATGTAAACAAAGGGGCCCATCGTATAAGCAACATTTCCGTTTACAGAGCCTAGGCTGTGTATTAAAACTCAGTTTTTTTGTCAGTGCACACACAGTACAGACAGGTAGCGGATTGTGAAGAGATATTCGCTGATCATGAGAAAAAGTGATTTGACAACAAGCGTTCTCCAGAATCACTGACTCCACCTTTAAACTGCTTTAAATGTGCTGCCTTGTTTTCCTGAACCAAAGTGAACACACACTTACACTTCTTCACACCAGGTATCAGCCTCTGCTCTCCACAATGTTCCACCCTGGAGGGAGAAACAGAGTCAGAATGAACCTTCAGAAGCTTCCTCATCAGCGACATATTCTTTTTGGTCTTTGGTTTTTGAAAGAGAGACAGAATGTGTTTAGTCTTAAGGGTAAGTTGGGAAAGATCGTTGAATATTTGTAATTCTATCTCATTTATACATGGCACAAATAAATAAATGTCTACCCTTTGAAAATCAATGGAAATATACAGAAAAAAAAACAATCATCTGGATAAATTATTAATCGGGTGATAATTTTTTCCCATTAATTAATGATTTTTTTTAATCTTATTCCCAACGCTTTCTTTTAAAACACAGAACATTATTTCAAACTGACAGTGATACAAAGTTCACAAACAACAGGTCCCTGAGCTTTTAAAAGTAATATTAAATTCTAAAATAATAATAATAAAAAATTATTAAATGTTTCCTTTTCCTGTCCTTTTTTTATTCTATATGGCCCATGCTTGCCCTATGTGTTTTTTTTTATTTTTTTTTTCATTCATCCTGAAAAACAAATAAAATAAAGTTAAAAAAAACGTTGATGTGAAATAGCTTTAACCCATTGATGACTATGGCACTCTAGGATACATGTCCTCATTTCCTGAGGGTTTTCTGAAAAAATACTACGAATTTTCAACGTCTACCAAAACCTTAATATCTAAGCCTGTGTAGCACATAGAAACATGAAATAAAATACATTTAAAAGGTAGGGGTCACAGGTTTCATTTGGACATGCTCTCGTAGCACTTACAAACCAACACATTATTCTAAAAATCGTCAAAATTAGATGGGGGGAAAAATTAATAAATTATATAAAATATAATAGCCTAATATATGTGCTAAAAAAGGTTATAATCCTGCTTCCTTTAAGCATGGATAGTAGTGACTGAGTGTGCAGTGGAGAGAGAAAGACAGATAGAGGGAGGAAGAGATAGCTTTATTTTATAATTTAGTTCAGTTATCACTGGCACCATGAATCCGACATCCCAGTACAACTGGAACGCAGACTGACTCCCGCTGTCGGGAGCCGATCAGCTGGTCCAAACGGCTGTATACCACGGAGATGAAAACAAAACTGAAACTTAACTATCGCCTGGCTGGGCTGACTTGAGTTGGAGCAGCAAAATATAGCCTGAATCAATAAATATTGTTACTAAATATAAGTAATGTGTTGTGTGATTTTCGTCAGTAGCCTAGAGTAGACCTAATTTCTGCGCTCTGAACGCCACTAACTGTTTTGTAATACACTATCGCCGATCAAGTGAACACAGAGGTGGAAAGAGTACAAAAATATTCTACTCAAGTAAAAGTATGATTACTTGGATGAAATTTTACTTAAGTGAAAGTAAAAGTACTGGTCTAAAAATCTACTGAAGTAAAAGTGAAAAAGTAGCTGATTTAAAATGTACTTAGAGCACAAGTTACTAGTTACTTTTTAACAGCGGGAGGGGGCGGGGGTCTCTTCTAAGGCATTATATATATAGACAAGGGGATATAAATCTCAAACTAGTTTTGTTTAATTAATGCAACACTTTTACAAATTAAAGTGCAAAATTAAACAAATCATGTCACCACACATGTATGGATGTATACTGTGTCATTATACTTTAGATAAGCAAATATGGAGCAAATAGTCTGTTAATGGGGGAATGGGAATGTAACCGGTCTACAGACCTAAACAGACTGCAGCTGCAGTTCTAATAATGTAATTGTGTATAATTGATCTAAACCATGGAAATTGCAAGGTTAGGCTGCTCGATTTTGACAAATCATAATCATGATTATTTTGATTGATATTGTGTAATTAAGCAATATCACACGAGAGGGAGCATGTTGTCGCTCTATATCAGCACTGCTGTGATTCGGTCGTAGGTACGAGGCCGCAGAGAAACACAGCAGTGCTGATATAGAGCGACAACATGCGACCTCGAGTGTGATATTGCTTTTATACAGCAGTTTTACAACTTAAATTCACAAGTTAACTTTAAAATGTGATCTTTAATCATTTAAGAATGTATTTGCTTCCGCCAACACAAATAGTCCGACAACAGCAGTCAGAGCGGAGCGCGTTGCTAAGCAACAACTTGACAGGAGCTCGTCCTGCTTTGTTTACTCTGGTCACATTAACCACGGCGGCCCGATGTCCCATAAAAATCACTAAAGAACAGGAACGGCGGATCTTAATCTAGTTGGTGATAAGGTCCGCTGCCCATTCCAAACTCCCACGCTTCATTTCCCAGAGTTTATGAGTTTATTTCTGCCCGGGGAAGTAACGTTATACAATGATGTGGGAAAGCTAGGCTAGGCTAAAGCTATGCTGCGTCCGGATCGCGCCCGCTCGTATTATTCAGCAGCCTGAGTTTATCTCCACACACTATTGCTGTCTTCAGTAACGTGAGTGAGAGCGACTACCGCACACTGTCTCTGTCTGTGTGTGGCAGAGATGCCCTCTCATAGGGGAGAGACTCGCAACAGTCAACCTGAGTCACACACACACACACACACACACACACACACACACACACACACACACACACACACACACACACACACACACACACACACACACACACACACACACACACACACACACACACACACACACACACACACACACACACACACACACAGTTTACACAAGTGAAGCTCCGGCTCATCAGTGAGCGGACTGATTTTGACAGATGGTTTACAGTTTGGTGAACAGTCCATGAACAGTCAGAGTGATGTTGTTCGCTCATATCAGCACTGCTTCAGAACGCATCTAAGGTCTCTCGTCCAATCAAATCACTCGCTCAGAACCACTGCTGTATAATCACAATTATTATAGACAATTATTCATTGATTTAAGAATAGCAACATGCACTTAGTTAACATTTGAAAACATGACTTTGGACTTTAAACATATCCTAATTGAACTGAAAACCAGGAAAATGCAAATAAGTAAAACATATTTTTAATAATTAAATAAAATAAGTGTCAAAATCAAAATAAACCGTTGCAAATGTTGTCGATAGGGCACGTCTTTTGCTAGCAGGAATGTGAGGGCATATTTTATTTATATCTCATGGAGCTGGCAGGATAAGCAAGTTGCATTGTAGGCTACAGTGTTCTTAATTGATGACTGTTGTGGTGGCAAGAGTCAAGGAGCTTTAAACTTCCAGTGTTTTTTATTCCTTTATTGCTTGGTCATAGACCACTTGGATTCGACTTAAAGTGAGTAAACTAATTGGTCGTGATGTTTTGAGGTGCAGCTGGGTCGCATATGCCTTTTTCTCTCTCTCTCTCTCTGTCTCACGGTCGCGCATGTCATCTGACTCGCGTGTCCGCGCGTAACATATCTTGCATATTAGTCTATTAGTTTTACCTTTCTTCTCGACCAAAGGCTGACTTTCTGCTGTCTTCTGGAAGTTTTTCAAAGCTCCCGGCAACACGCACCGTCTCCATCCTACTCTGCACTGTAAAGCTGAAAGCTAAACTATCAGGTGAGGGAGGGGCCGATCGCACGGCTGGATGAAAGGTTTGCTGCATTTAAAAGCCTTCACGTCTTCACGTGCGGTACAATGATAGTTGAACTAGGATTATTTTGTTTTAATGATAGAGGGAAGCAATGTGTTGCATTGTTGTTATCATGTAGTCGCAATGTGTTCTCTCCTCCTGTCGATCATTCACTGTGTTTTTTCTCTCCTTTAGCCTATCTATTTTTTTACTCAGTAATGCAGGTGATATAAAATGTAGCGAAGTACAATACTTCACAATAAACATACTCAAAGTAAAAGTAAAAGTATAGGTTTTAAAAACCACACAACATTAGAGTGGTCACGTGGTTTTAAAAAATCAACAAAACCCACGTCATGTGTATTTGAACCAATGACAGTGCATTCTATGCATGAAAATAAGATAAAACAACAATGCTGCACCACGCAGCAGCCGGCAGGAGATACAATGTTGCTTCGCGCAGCATGGGTCATCAACAGTGTTGGGAATAAGACATTAGTTACCTAACGCCGTTATTTTAAACGGCGTTAGGTAACTCCGTTCTTTTTTCAGTAACGGGGTAATCTAACTAATTACTTTTTCCGTCGTTACAACGCCGTTATCGTTACGGAACGTTAAATGCGGTGCGTTACTATGAATTGATTGAATAAACTGTGTAATCCGAACACACCCCTGGCTCCATAGCCTACTACACAAACTGCTGTTTTAAGTTGTGTTTTATTCAGTGTGGATGACATTATAACTGTCAGTTAGCGCCGTCACGTCAGTCAGCCGGAGCGCCTGTTTAGTGAAGTTTATTTTTTTTTCCCTCTCTGTTGTGTGAGCTTGCACGTTGCCGCAGTAACCACCTATCAATCCACGGTTGAAACGTGCTCTCCCTGAGTTTGTTTGCATCGCCCTTGTGAGTAAGTGCATGGAGTTTCCCGATCTCTATACATTATAATTTATGCACGTTATTAAACGGCCGCGATTCGCCGGTTGCAACAGCTGTTTAGCGTGTCATCACGAGCCGAATATTGCCATTGTTCTTTTCCTGGGATCTGTATGCTGCTGTGCATGTTAAAGAAGGAAATAAACATAGGATAAATCCTTACTCCTCCTCTCATGCTTCATAGTCTGACGTTTTTGGCCTTAAGTGGTGTTTTAGCCGACACCCCTGAAGTGAATCCAGTGATATAGCAGATCAGCACGGTACATTCAGCAGTTTCCTTCCAAATTTGTTGACATATAGCAACTTTTTTTTTTACAGTAGGCTAACGCAAATAGTTACTTTCCCTGGTAACTAGTTACTTCTATTATAAAGTAATTCAGTTACTAACTCAGTTACTTTTTGGAACAAGTAGTGAGTAACTATAACTAATTACTTTTATAAAGTAATGTTCCCAACACTGGTCATCAATGGGTTAACTGCAGGCCTCTGCTAAATATATAAGCTTTTAAGTAAATACCACCTCTTTTAATAATTGATTTTTATCCATTCCTTGTTGCAGCCCTAGAGCGTAGTGGACGGGCTGAGGTGTTTGGTTGAATTATTGAGTACAAACTATTTTCCTACCAGAGACATGAAATTAAATATAGTGTAGTGACAGAATGTGACTATTTTATTATTTATATTTAGTCAATTCATTGTCTTCATGTTAAAAAATTACAAACACAAGGTAAAACTTATAAGCAATAGAATTAAAAACAAACAGGATCCTTAGCAACAAAAACAACAACTCAATAATATGGTTCATGTTCAAAAGGGCCTAGAAGAAGTTAAAAACGTATCTGGTCCTACACCGTCTAAAATTGTATACTGTATATTTAAAGGGACACTGTGTAACATTTTAAGTAATTTATTAGCTAAAATCAATATCCTCATTCATAAATATGTCCTCATTGGTGTAAAATCACTCTGCCAATAATCTGAATTATCCTCCTGAGCGGAGAATTACAAATATGAATATTACATTTTGTACATTGAGCAGGCAAGTCTTATGGAGGCATCCATGTTGGTTGGAATGTCATCAGGTGCATTGTTTAACATTTAGAATTGTTCTTGTCCTTGAAGGCCACTGTAGCTTCTGTTATTATTCAAAAGGGGTGGTTTACCCAGGGAGCGTTGCATTCTAGAACTTTCTTGATGATGTCATATTACACAGTGCCCCTTTAATTGCTGTTGTCAGTCAGCTACACTGATACAGACTGTGAGCCAACAGTCCTCAGCCTGTCAGTGTAACAGAGAAACAGTGTGTGAGCTCTTGGTGTCTCTTCATACCTGAGAGTCTCCAGTCTCAAGAGGAGCAGCTTCACCCCTGAGGCTCCTGGATGGTTGTAGCTCAGGTCCAGCTCTCTCAGATGGGAGGGGTTGGAGCTCAGAGATGAGGCCAGAGAAGCACAGCCTTTCTCTGTGATCAGACAACCTGACAGACTACACACACACACACACACACACACACACACACACACACACACACACACACACACACACACACACACACACACACACACACACACACACACACACACACACACACACACACACACACACACACACACACACACACACACAAACCATATATTGTTTCTTTGTTTTTGTTTAGGTACATTTCGGTCCAGATAGAATACTTTAGAGCCATGTTTATAATTAATGTTACACATAATCTGAGGTATTTAGTCATTCAACAACACAAATTAAAAGAAAAACTGATGCAAATCAGACGTTTAATGGTCATCAGTTGAACTGGTGACCCCAGTGCACTTCCAGCCACAGAAAGGTGGTGAGTGGGGCGCTCCTCGTGTGCGACCCGAAGCAGTCTACTAACTGTTGTATAAGTCTTGTTTGTTTTTAACGTTTCGTGTGTGGAGAGGTTTTTATGTCAAGATTCATTATGTGGAGTCTGGGCTCTTTTGCACAGTTCTATGGACTTTTATTCGTGTCAAGGCTGTTGCTGGCGTTCTTCTGTCAAGACGCGGAAGGGCTACATGGCGGCTCAGCCAGCCGAGTGACTTTCAGCCGCGAGCTTCTTCTGTCATTACGAGCATCGATTAGAGGCGACGTGCCGGTGGGATTACCGACTGAGCTCTTTGTACCTCACAGCAGTGTTAATTTCGTTGACTAAGACTATGACGAAAAATATTCGTCTACGAACCTTTTTCACGGACGTAAACTAAATAAAAACTAAATAAAAAGGCAGATAAGATGACGAAGACTGAGACGAATATAACTGACACTATAGTCTACGAATAGGAACGAGACAAAACTGTTAGGGCGGGACGAATGGAGAAGAGATCCAATCAGAACTACTCTTTTTGTGGGACAAGTTGGGAAGAAATCCAATCAGTGCAAAGCAGCGAATACAACCCTGTGTCGGTGAAAATCGACGGGAGACCTCGTCAGTGTGAGCGGGTGGAGTGAGCAGCTGTGCAGAAAAACTGCGGTTTGATGGACAAAAATTATAGTCAGGGATATCCTTCCCGTTAACGTTGTCTAGGGGAACGGCTAAGTTCCGCGATATGTTTGTAGTAGGCTATGTCTCGAGCTTGAATAGAGCCATGTCCCCAAACTGACTGCGCAACTATATAGGAAATGAACTGTGAAACTGCCGCCTCCCTCCGTTAGTTTCTGTTTTCACTCGAGTAAGTTACAAACAACTCCGACGCATGGACAGCGTTCAATTAAAACCTCTAATTTTATTATCAAAAAGGCTTTGATGCAAAAGAAGTCCGAACACACACAGGGGCAGCAGTGTTGCTTAAAGGAAGGCGCAGTTGCTCAGTTTTATCAGCACCTTACTGCGTGCTGCTGCTGCTGCTGCCCAGGGGCGGCCTTAACGATCTCGGGGCCCGTTTCAAGACCAAGTGTGGGCCCCCCCACTTTTTTTAAAATATTTTCTTTATTTTAATTTTTTTATAAATAATGCTTGTGCATGCTCCCCGCAAAAAGAAAAAAGATTGTGGAATCCAGTTGGTTCATAGACAGATCATGAGATAATGGGCCCCCAGCCACAGACTCTTAAAGCCCCCCCCCTCCCTCCTATCCAGTCAGGTACACTGATTTTATGTGAGATTATTACGAATGAAATAGAATACATGTTTTGTATTACAACCATTAAATCTGTGTCTGTATTGCATATTCAAAACTTAATACCATTCAATGAAGAAATAAACACTTAGTCGACTAAGTCCGCTGTAGATTTAGTCAACTAAAATCTGTTTATATTTAGTAGACTAAGACTAGACTAAGACTAAAAGATTTCAGATGACTAGAATAGGACTAAGACTAAATGGTGTGATATTCAAAAGACTAAGACTAAGACTAAATCACAATTTGCTGCCAAAATTAACACTGCCTCACAGTCCTAACAGACTTTTTCCTCCCCGTCGGAAAAGAGGAAGGAGGGGTGGAGTACGCCGAAGACTGAAACGTCTCAGTCTGGATAACCGCCGCAGGCTTCCCCCGCTCCCCACAGTCCTGCTATCCAACGTGCAGTCAATCAGGAACAAGGTAGACGAGTTGGAAGCTTGGGCCAAATTCAAGCAAGAAATCAAGGAATCCTGCCACCTAGCTCTTACTGAAACGTGGCTCAGTGAAGAGGACCGGGATGAGGACCTTGAAATAAGTGGCTTTGGCAGCCCACTTCAGCTGGACCGGTCACCCAAAATCACCGGGAAGAGTCGAGGTGGAGGAGTGTGTTTTTATGTAAACAAGCGGTACTGTAACACCGTCGTTGTTCGGGAAAAGCTCTGTACTCCCGATATTGAACTTTTGTGTATCTCACTGCGCCCCTACTACTTTCCCCGTGAATTTCAGCAACTTTTCTTCACGGTTGTTTACATCCACCCGAGAGCCAACGCGTCCGCTGCTGCACAGCTGATCGCTGACGTCACTCACCGACTCGACTCAATCTGCCCGGATGCCCCTAAATTCATTCTTGGCGATTTTAACCATTGTTCTCTAGGGAAAACTATGAGGACTTATGAACAATATGTCACTTGCTCTACAACCAACACACATTCCACATTGGATCTATGTTATGGATCAGTGATTGGCGCTTATAAATCTCTACCCATGCCTTCTCTTGGTGCGTCATACCATAACAGCGTGTATTTAATGCCCATGTACATACCCTCCTTCAGACGCCTCGAGTGCAGAGAGAAGGATGTAAAAACCTGGTCTGAGGACAGTGTCTTAGCTCTCCAGGCATGTTTTGAATGCACCGACTGGGATTGCTTTTTTGATTCTTGTGACAATGTTGATGAACTCACTGACACAGTTTCATCCTATATATCTTTTTGTGTGGACTCTGTAATTCCGAACAAAAAAATTATTATCTTTCCAAATAATAAACCTTGGGTAACGAAAGAGCTAAAAACAAGTATCAACAAAAAGAAAAAAATATTTTACACAGGTAATCTTTTTGAGAAGAAGGCTGTCTCCAGAGAAGTAAAGAATGCAATAGGCAAGGCCCAAATGAACTATAAGAACAAAATAGAAATGCAATTTACCACTAACATCAGAGCAGCCTGGCAGGGAATTAAATCTATGGCATCTATTAACCACACATGCGAGGCCAAGCAACCGATCGGAATCAGTGGAGTAGTTGAGGCAGATCTGCCAAACTATTTTAACTCTTTTTTTTCTCGTTTTGAAAGGTCTGACCTCACGCACAATGTCTCCAAATTAAAGGATTCTCTTGTACCCCAGAAAGATTTGGTGATATCTCAAGGATTTGTCACAGCCTTGTTCAAAAAAACAAATATAAGGAAGGCTGCTGGCCCAGATGCAGTCTGCGGGCGCACTCTCCGATACTGTGCCGACCAGCTCAGTGGGGTGTTTTCAAAATTATTTCAGATGTGTGCCGATGGTTGCAAGTTGCCCTCATTATGGAAGACCTCAACTATTATCCCAATTCCAAAAATAAAAAATCCAAGAGAACCGAACCAATTCAGACCTGTTGCTCTTACATCACTGGTGATGAAACATTTTGAAAGAATTTTAAAAGATGAAGTTGGCTCCTTGGTTAAAGACAAACTTGACCCCCTAAAGTTTGCTTATCAAGCAGGTAAAGGGGTGGAGGACGCTAAACTCCTCATCCTGGACAGGGTCTACAAACACTTGGAAAAACCAAAATCACATGCAAGACTTTTATTTGCCGACTTCTCGTCCGCTTTTAACAAGATGCAACCACATATTCTGATCAATCGTCTACTTGCTTATTTTAACTTACCCGATCAGCTCTTATTGTTGCTCTTAAACTTCTTAACGGAGAGGAAGCAGCAAGTTTTAGTTAATGGAGCTATATCAAATGTTCTGGTCTCCAACACCGGCTCTCCCCAGGGGTGTGTTCTGTCACCACTCCTTTTTATTCTTTATACAGACAGTTGCAGGTCTCATAAGGAGGGAAGCTGCATGATAACATTTTCTGATGATACCGCCCTCTTGTCTCTCCTTCAGGGTTCAGATTCAGACCATGGTAGCGCCCTATCTACATTTGTTACTTGGTGTGATGAGAATTTCCTTGACCTCAACGTGACAAAAACAAAGGAACTCATCATTGATTTTAGAAAAGACAACACTATACCGAAGGCTAGCATTATTCACGGTGAGGAGGTCGAGATTGTTGACACATACAAATATCTGGGAACTGTGTTTGACTCGCAGTTAAAGTTTGATGTCAACAGTGATTCTATTGTCAAACGCGGTCAACAGAGAGTCCACTTACTTAGGAAGTTAAAATCTTTCAATATTTGCAACAAAATTCTAATCGTGTTCTACCAGTCATTTATCGAGAGTCTCTTAACCTTTTCTTTCATTTGCTGGTTCGATGGCCTCTGTGTTAAGGACAGCAATGGCCTGAACAGCATTGTAAAGGTGTGCTCCAAAATAATCGGAGTTCGGCAAAAACACTTATTCTCCCTTTGGGAGAGGCGCGTGGTCCAAAAAGCTAAAACAATAGTAAACCAAAAGGACCACATCATCTTCCCAGAATTCAGATTAATGCCTTCAGGCCGGCGCTTTGCAGCACCAAGCAGGAAAACGAAGCGCTATTCTCAGTCTTTTATTCCGTCTGCTGCCAGGCTGTTAAACTGATGTTGGATCTGATGTTTTTTTATTTTTTTAACTGTGCAGGCCTACTCATGCCCAGCCATTGTGTCTCTCTGACATATCCTGTGTCCTGTTTATTGTTTTTTATTGGCTGTATATTGTCTGTTATGTGTTGCTTAGTGTGTGTAGGACTGCTGGACTGAATTGCCCTCTGGGATAAATAAAGTTGTTTGATTGATTGATTGATTGATTGAATCTGACCTGAGAGATTCCAGTTTACAGTGTGGACTCTGCAGCCAAGCAGACAGATGCTTCACTCCTGAATCCTGCAGGTTGTTGACACTCAGGTCCAGCTCACTCAGATGGGAGGGGTTGGAGCTCAGATCTGAGGCCAGAGAAGCACAGCCTTTCTCTGTGATCAGACAACCTGACAGCCTACACACACACACACACACACACACACACACACACACACACACACACACACACACACACACACACACACACACACACACACACACACACACACACACACACACACACACACACACACACACACACACACACACACACACAGAACATGTGATGGTGAGTTTTATTTGTTTCTTTGTATTTTATTGTACGTTATGGTCCAGATAGAATACTTTAGAGCCACGTCTATACTAAACACTGATCTGTGGTATTTAATAATTCAACAAAAAAGGAGAGAAATTTCTGAAAACATTTGGAAACTAATCTGGAGTCTAGAAACAACTCTTGAAGTTTAATTAAAGATATTTTGAATAATCATTGTACCAGACACAATCCTACAAAGGTTAAATTGTTATAAACTGATATAAATCAGATGTTAAATGGTCATCAGTTGAACTGTTTGGTAATCTGACCTGAGAGTTTCCAGTTTACAGTGTGGACTCTGCAGCCCTACAGCTAGCCGCTTCACTCCTGAATCCTTCAGGTCGTTGTTACTCAGGTCCAGCTCTCTCAGACTTGAGGAGGAGCTGAGAACTGAGGACAGAGCGTAACAGCTTCTCTCTGAGAGGTTACAGCCACTCAGCCTGGAGAGACAACAATGACAAAAAGAGTAATACATTATTATTTTTTCAGTTAAAAGATGGCAGAGTATGTATTAGTGAATAAATCCTACTGTACGTACAGAGCTTTCTTGGAGGCTTTGACCACTGGCAGCAGCCTCAGAAGAGCCTCCTCTGAAGCAGAGTATTTCTTCAGGTCAAACACGTCCAGATCTTTTTCTGATGACAGTAAGATGAAGCCGAGAGCTGACCACTGAGCAGCAGACAGTTTGTCTGTGGAGAGACGTCCTGAACTCAGGGATTGTTGGATCTCCTCCACTAGAGAACTGTCATTCAGTTCATTCAGACAGTGGAACAGATTGATGCTTTTCTCTGCAGAGGGAGTCTCCTCAATCTTCTTCTTGATGTAGTGAACTGTTTCCTGATTGGTCTGTGAGCTATTTCCAGTCTGTGTCAACAGACCTCTTAGGAGATTCTGATTGGTTGGCAGTGAAAGACCAAGGAGGAAGCGGAGGAACAAGTCCAGGTGTCCATTTGGACTCTGTAAGGCCTTGTTCACAGCACTCTGGTAGAACTGTGTCTCTGCAGATTCCTGGGAGGTTGCAGTTAATTCTTTGGTCGGCCGAGCCTTATGCAGTCTGAAGACTTTAGAGAGCCAGGATGTTTTTCTTTCTTGGTAAAGTTGTTTCTCTGCAGATTCATGGGAGGTTGTTTGTTCTTCTGCCATCAGATTGACTCCGGAGTTGATGAATGTCAGATGGACATGAAGAGCAGCCAGAAACTCCTGAACGCTTAGATGGATGAAGCAGAACACCTTGTCCTGGTACAGTTCACTCTCCTCTTTAAAGATCTGTGTGAACACTCCTGAGACCACTGAGGCTTCTGTGATATCAATGCCACACTCTTTCAGGTCTGATTCATAGAAGATCAGGTTTCCTTTCTGCAGCTGCTCAAAAGCCAGTTTTCCCAGAGACTCGATCATCTTCCTGCTCTCTGGACTCCAGTGTGGATCTGTCTCAGCTCCTCCATCATACTTGACGTTCTTCAGTTTGGCCTGAACCACCAGGAGGCGGATGTACATCGCAGTCAGGGTCTTGGGCAGCTCTCCTCCCTCTCCGGTCTTCAACATTTTCTCCAGAACTGTAGCAGTGATCCAGCAGAAGACTGGGATGTGGCACATGATGTGGAGGCTTCGTGATGTCTTGATGTGGGAGATGATTGTTTTGGCCTTCTCCTCTTCTTTGAGCTTCTTCCTGAAGTATTCCTCCTTCTGGGGGTCAGTGAACCCTCTGACCTCTGTCACCATGCCAACACAGTCAGGAGGTATCTGATTGGCTGCTGCAGGTCGTGTGGTTATCCAGAGGCGAGCAGAGGGAAGCAGTTTCCCCCTGATGAGGTTTGTCAGCAGCACATCCACTGAGGTGGACTCTGTCACATCAGTCAGGATCTCATTGTTTTTGAAGTCCAGAGGAAGTCGACACTCATCCAGACCGTCAAAGATGAACACAACCTGTAACTCTTCAAAGCTGCAGATTCCTGCTGCTTTGGTTTCAGTGAAGAAGTGATGAACAAGTTCCACCAAGCTGAACTTTTTCTCTTTCAGCACATTCAGCTCTCTGAAAGTGAATGGAAATGTGAACTGTATGTCCTGGTTGGTTTTGTCTTCTGCCCAGTCCAGAGTGAACTTCTGTGTTAAGATTGTTTTCCCAATGCCAGCCACTCCCTTTGTCATCACTGTTCTGCTTGGTTCACCTCTTCCAGGTGAGGCCTTAAAGATGTCTACTTGTCTGATGGTTGTTTCTGGTCTATCTGGTTTACAGGATGCTGTTTCAATCTGTCTGACCTCATGTTCATCATTGACCTCTCCAGTCCCTCCCTCTGTGATGTAGAGCTCTGTGTAGATCTGATTCAGAAGGGTAGATTTTCCTGCTTTAGCGATCCCCTCAAACACAGACTGGAACTTCTTCCTCAGTTTTGACTTGAGTTCACGTTGACACTTTGCAACTCTGGCTCCTGAAAGAACAAAGAACAAATGTGATCAGTAACTGAAAGCTACAATAAAACTGATTAATCCAAATTTTAACTTTATTTTCATCTTCCATTAAATCTCTTCAGAACATCAGTTGTGAACAGTATAAACACAGGACATTCTTTTCCGCCCACACTACGGAATAGGTGAGCAGATATTCACTGATTTTGACTAAAATAGTTTTGGATAACAATGACGAGTATGCCTTTAATTAGTTGATGCTAAAATCAATGTTCCATGTTGACGTCTCCAGTCTCTTGCAGTTTGATGCAGAGCTCTGTGTAGATCTCATCTACAAGTTTAGATGTTTTGTTTTTGTGATATTCTCAAACAAAAACAAAAACTTTTTCCTCAGAGTGGATCTGAGTCTTCTCCGACTCAGCAACAATCTCTGAATGAATTAGATTGTAATTCACTGACCTTTTCTATTTGTATTAATAAGAAACGATCCAAAGGTGGTGAGGGCCATTATAAGCCGGAGGTCATTGCACTTGGCAGGAGAATGTGGGTTACGGCATATTGTGCACATGTTAAAATAATTTCTAATCATCAGTGAAAGATGAAAACTTTGTTTCTCTGAAACGAGTCTGACTTGCTGCATCTGACTTCTCCTTGTCCCATGTGTTGAACTGAATCTGATCAGAGAATGTTCGGATCTACCCTTTCACACAGCAGGATGTTGTAGGTGTGAGACAGTCACACACTACGCCCATCCCTGCTCCTGAACCTGAATTAAACCGGGGGTGGGGGGCTCTGAGTAAAGTCAGGGTGGGTGGAATAACCATGAAAAACTTTTGTTTTAAAAAGTGAACACAACATTTTTTTTTCTTGTGAAGCGTAATATGTTTGGAATACACTATTTCTTGTCAAAAGAAAAGCAAATTCAGTATCTGTACTCTGTTTATACAACTTTTGCTAGTGTTCTGATATTCCCTTCAATCTTCACATCACTCACCTTTGGGTTCTGAAATGGTCTTGAGGAATTTTGTCACCAGATCATTTCTATTTATTTTGACCAAAACCTTCCTGGTCACCTCAATAGATTCTGTACTGTAGGTCTGGACGATCAGATCCACAGTCCGCAACCGGTTTGCATTTTCCAATCGACTCTTATGGATTGGTTTGAGGTTGGGAAGAATTGGCTGTTGCAGATGCCAGTTGAATTTTTCCAATTCCTCATTTCCTAAATGATCCAAAATGTTTAAGAGGGCCTCTTTAGTATTTGTCATCTCTTCTTCCTGCAAATATCTGAGAGATACCAAAAGAAAATAACTTCAGAGAAAAATTCTACTTCATATTTAGATTGTAAACACAATTTAAACAGATCATCAGCCTGCTGTTCATCTTTGAACCCGAAAGGTTTATCCCTAGACCTGTCACTCTTATGATGCAAGAAACGCCAACCACATGGGAAAGCAATACCAGCAGTAAACTTTGTAAGGGAGGGACACAAGCCATCAACCGCAGCAACAACAAGAAGCAATCTGCTGCAAAAGGCCCAATCATGGGAACTGAAGGTAGACCTGGGGGGAAGACTGCAATTCCCCCCGGTTGTCCAGACAACCCTGAGGTCAGACGCGGTACTGTGGTGTGAAGAGGCAAAGAAGATCATCCTCATTGAACTTGCAGTCCCATGGGAAGAGGGTTGTGATCAGGCGTTTGAGAGAAAGAGCAGCAAATACCAGGATCTCGTGCATGACTGCAGAGAGAAAGGATGGCAGGCATGGCTCTTCCCAGTCGAGGTCGGCTGTAGAGGATTCCCTGCCCAGTCAGTGTGTGGAGGATGCTCACAGCAATTGGGGTGACGGGGAGGGAGAGAAAGACGGCAGCTCGCAGGTTGGGGGAGGCAGCAGAAAGAGCCTCTTGCTGGTTGTGGAGCAGGAGGGAGGAGTTTGGCTGGAAGCCAGGAGGAGTTGATGGGCAGTGATTTGGCCACCACTGCCGACCCCGGTCAGAATGTCTGGTTGAAATAATTCCCTCTGCAAACTTTGAATTGTGTTCCCATTTGACAGGTAAAAAGAAACCTTACAGGTCACATGACCGGCAGCAATTGTTTCTAGCGGAAACACTGATCTGGTCTGTTACACACACACACACACACACACACACACACACACACACACACACACACACACACACACACAAACACAAACACACACACACACACACACACACACACACACACACACACACACACACAAAGCTTGGAGAGTGAATAATGATGGTGCAGGGCTGGCACTTCACAGAATTACTTACACCTGCTTTGAAAAGCGGCACCTTTTCATCCTGGATTGGTGTTCGTGCAACTGACTAATCCAATGTGCCCAGACTAGACTTTGTCAAGGCTGGCTTTATCAATCATCCTGTATATCTGAATTCCACTTTTGTGCAATAGGCCTCAGTGTGTGTGTGATCTGAGGATGCTGCCACACCCTCATAACTTCACATTCTAAGAGAAATCTTCAAGAATAAGCTTAGACCCTGTTTCCACTTGTCTTTAACATCTGATTTTTGTGATCTGATCACGTGAATACAGCTCTAACTACAGGTGAAAACACTCTCAAGACGCGTTGATCGGATCACAAAAACCACATTCGGAGGTGGTTTACGTCACTTGTGTCCGATGTGTCCGCATTCATTTGGTAGTGGAAACACCAATGTGACTTTTGTCCACATTAGGGACCTCCTACTCAACTGCCGCCCCCTGCCTGGGAGGAAATACGTTGAAAATGCATCACTGGCGTTCATGAAGCTTTTATAGAAGCCTCATGACCGTTAGTTGCATCCGCCAGTATTGCAAATGACAAGCTTTCTGTCCTCTGTTTTCATTTCACTGCGTAAATCTCAAAACACGGAAATCGGTGCTATTGACTGGTGTGCTGCAAGGCAACAACTTCCTGTTCTTATCTGCTTAAAAATAAAAGTCAACTCACGTTTGGCTAGTAACAGGCTTTTACTGTGAAGGCGCACAGGAAATATTCTGTTCGCACGTAAAGTAACTTAACTGCATAAAGCCGTGTACTGATGGTGGTGACAAGAGTGTAGCAGACGTTAGAAAAGCCGCCCGGCAAACACACATCTTTCACCATATACTATCTATGATATTTACCCGCATTTGGCGAATGTAGAGCCCTCTAAGCAGTGTTGTGCATCGCTCCTCCTTGTCTAAATGAGACAGTAGCCTATCTCGTCAACCTAGACTTGTAATTATCTTCGCACGTAATGCATTTTAATAGCAAATGCGATTAAAACTGTGGCACTGTATAGCCCTGTATGTTTACTTGTTTGAACCCCACCGGTTAAAAACACCAATGCAAACGGAAATGATGTACGTGTTGATTTATATACAGCGCGGGTAAATGCAATCCGATCACAAGTAGACAAAGAAGTCACATGTGAAAATACAAGTGGGAACACACGGACTGAGAGCTGGCCACCTTTGATCGGATCACCAAAATCACATCATAATCCCAGGTGGAAACAGGGCCTTACATGTCTGTAATGTCATGTCTGGGGTTGAGGTGACCCTCACCCTCCAGGGGCACCTTGCCAGTAGAGGCCTGGGGCGAGGTCAGACCCCTTGGAAAAGTAACAAAGAGCGCTATGCCCTCAGGAAGGCTGACCTTAACTCAACACACCTCAGCTCAGCAGACTCAGAGACACAGGGTCTAGGCAGGATGTACATACATACACACTGTCAGAGGAGCCGAGGAGCGTTACCAAAAATACGAGAGGAGTGGTTGGAACGTTATAGACACACGCCTGCACATTTATTTAGCCTACATTAAATCGCAATCGCAGCCATATGTGCGGTTATGTAATTGCACTAGCTCACATCGCAATTAGATGAATCGTGCAGCACAACACCCAATATTACATTTAATATGACTTGATACATTTCAGGTGCACTAGTGCGACCAATGAAAATATTTGGGCGCACTCAACACATTTCTGGGAGCCCTGACTAGTCAAGCAAAGTAGATTTTAGCCATCAATGCATATATGAATGCATGAATGCCAGTGTGAGTGTGGCATCAGTTAGAAAATAAATAAATGTTAAGTAAACAAAGCTGAAAGAAAAAAAAACAGGTCATATAACAATTCTAGGAACAGTTTACCTTTCTGCAGCAGACGGTTTTTGTCCTTTAAACTCAATGGAAGCACCTTTAGACCGGTCACTCTTGAAGGACAAACAGCTGGGTCCAGGTTTAGGTTCAGGTTTAGGTTTAAGTTCAGGTTTAGGTTTAAGTTCGGGTTTAGGTTTAAGTTCAGGCTTAAGTAAATCCCTTTTCAACCAGAAACTCTTTAAGTCTGAAAAGCCGGGTCCAGGAGAGTCTGGTCTGTTGAACACAACAAACACACACACACACACACACACACACACACACACACCCGTTGTTTAAAAGTAAAAATATTTAAATTGTAGATGTTATTAGGGATTAAGAATAGACTGTGTGGAGCACAATTATCCCCTTACATTTAATTTGATCATTATTATGTCAAATATATGACACTTGTTATCTCCTCACGTCGTCCATAACAGTGTGTCCACAGAGAAGGTTTCAATCTTTCATATGCAATAAAACCTATTAAAAATTTACTTTAATGATTAAAATAGTTTTTGTCATCAAAAGCAACACTGAATAATCTCTCATATCAATAAAAACAGTTTTTCTACAACATATTCATGTTTTATATGGTTTCTAAGTGGGGGGACACTTTTTGTCACCACCGTCAGACAATCCATTAAAATGTAAGAAAATCAGCCAAAATAAGGGGCAGCTGTCACTATGAAGGACCTCTCATCACATTCCACCTCTGCAGAGTACATTAGAGTCAGATGATAAATTTTGTAGTTTTAGAATATTTTACATTCCAAATCTTGAAAGTCCTGCGACACAACCATGATATGTCAACCCCGACTTACAATTTCTGAAGAAGTTATTTGAAATGTTTCGATCATTTTATTTTCCTGGAGCACCTATCATCGACAGAAAAAACAAATGGCAAACTATCAACTTGGCTAACTAGATTAATTCCATTTGTTTTGTTTAAGAAACGTTAAATATGTCAACACCATCAGATGTCAACTCCATCAGATTTCCTGTCTGACGGTGGATGACAGGCCAATGACAGAGTTGACATTCAATGTGAAGGCATCATATTTGGGTGGTTTTCAAGTTATTATAATTATCAAACACAGAATTAGTCTGACAAGTCTGATTGAAAGACTGTAATGTGAATCTTGAATTAACGCTCAGCCAATAGTATGCTGTTATAAAATCACTGTTATTAATTATTGATGGTTAAAATGATTACATCTGGGAATTTGTGTTTTTGGTGTCTGACGGTTTTGACACAAAATAAGGAATGGCAAGGTAAAAGCCCATTTTGATAAAAAGGACAAAGGCTGGGAGGTTGTGTCAAACCTTAGCTCAGTAGCGTAGTATATGTTGGATACATACATTTAATTTGCCTAAACATAGAATCAAGAATCACTGACATACATATACACTGTCAGGAGCCGAGGGGGGCTACCAAAAGACGAGAGGAGCGGTTAGAACGTTATAGACACACGCAAGTAAGGGTTAATGCCCGACGAGGTGTCCATGTATCAGGGGTTAATGGACACCGTGGAGGTGAGAACTGTCCGACGCGCCTTCACGAAGTCCATTAACCCCTGATACATGGACACCTCGAAGGGCATTAACCCGCTTATACCATAGTCACCTACTAATAAAAATAATAATTAGACCAATCAGTTATATTTTCATGCCTTTTTGCGATCAAATTAATGAAACTAGATTTGTTTCGAACGAATAACAACTCCACAGTTTCCACAGCAACGCCCGAGACCTCGTATAATAACTGGAATACCCATCGCAAACCCATAAGGTTCTTATGTAATGAAAACGTAGTTCAGTACTCCAGTCAATAGGAACTACCAAGGATACGACCTAGCGACGACAGAATTTAGCTGTAATGGTGCGTTCAAATTGTACTGGGAAGTCGGACCAAGGATACGAGCAATGGGAGACTGCGGCAGCTGTTAGCCACAGAGCTACTGTTATGCTAGCAAGAAGATACAAAGTCAAAAAACATTGCGCACGCTGTACAAACAGTAAATGTAATCACCCAACATGTTTAACAACAGTTCCACCGAGCTAACAAAGCATTTCCCCCAAAATAAATAACGCATTTCACGGAGAATGTGACTGGCGAACATGTGTATTATGGGCTACAGCCTGAAGTTACGTGAGGCAGTGACTGACAGCAGTAGCCTGTGTCCAGATAGACAGTGAAGCCGGGCTTTGGTGGCTAAACACATGTAAACTAAGTTACAAACCTTTTTCAAATTAAACAGGAGTCTTACTCACCTTTTTAACGAGATCACCATTGACGTTTAGCCAGAGGACATTAAGTTTAGCCACTTTATTTTACTACTATCGTTACTACAGCTCTTGTGTTACGAGCGCCATCCTGTGGTATCCAGAGGCTATTGCACGGCAGGATATTTTAGGCTTTATAAATCCCTTATAAACACAGTTTAATCAGCGGCGAACCGGCGACGCATTAAAGTGGACAGAATGTAAACAGTTCCATCTAGGTGTCCATACATCAGGGGTTAATCCACACCTATGGAATGTTCTCCAGCCAATCAGAATAGAGTATTCACACAGACTATGGTATAAGCACATTTATTTAGCCTACATTAAATCACAATCGCAGCCATTTGTGCGGTTATGTAATTGCACTAGCTCACATCGCGTTTAGATGAATCGTGCAGCACTACACCCAATATTACATTTAATATGACTTGATACATTTCAGGTGCACTAGTGCGACCAATGAAAATATCTGGGAGCCCTGACTGGTCAAGCAAAGTAGATTTTAGCCATCAATGCATATATGAATGCATGAATGCCAGTGTGAGTGTGGCATCAGTTAGAAAATAAATAAACGTTAAGTAAACAAAGCTGAAAGAAAAAAAAAACAGGTCATATAAAAATTCTAGGAACAGTTTACCTTTCTGCAGCAGACGGTTTTTGTCCTTTAAACTCAATGGAAGCACCTTTAGACTCACTCTTGAAGGACAAACAGCTGGGTCCATGTCCATGTCCAGGTTTAGGTTTAAGTTCAGGTTTAGGTTTAAGTTCAGGTTTAGGTTTAAGTTCAGGTTTAGGTTTAAGTTCAGGTTTAAGGAAATCCCTTTTCAACCAGAAACTCTTTAAGTCTGAAAAGCTGGGTCCAGGTCCAGGAGAGTCTGGTCTGTTGAACACACACACACACACACACACACACACACACACACACACACACACACACACACACACACACACACACACACACACACACACACACACACACACACACACACACACACACACACACACACACACACACACACACACACACACACACACACACACACACACACACACACACACACACAGAGAGAGCTTTGAGAGTGAATAATGATGGTGCAGTGGTTTGAGTCATGGACAGTTAGAGATCCTCATGTCACCTGTGAGCTTTGGTCTGGCCGCCATGTTCCCCTCCCTCCTCTGTGTCCTCACTCTGATCCATAGCAGAGCCCACACCTTCACACACACTTTCACCTGCAGAGAAAACACATCAACATCAACTGAAATCCTCCTTTCCATCACTAGTCCTGTAAAGTATCAGCTGCTCCTCCAGTGATTGGCTGTTATGCTCTGATTCATAACATACAAATATGAAGAAATTACATTAAAATTCAGAAATTATCATCAAATTACAGCATGTTTAGTAATGACATGTAATAAAAATAATTTATCGAGTATCTATCGAGTATCTATCGAGTATAAATGTGAAAATGTCCTACAGATGGCCATGGTTACCAAATCAACAAACTTTGACATCACTTTATTGTCCTGAAAATAGTTCCGTTTAAAAGTGGCTGTAATGACAGAGACATGAAGGGACATATAAACAGTGCAAACGGAAAGTATGTGTAGAATTTATTCCAGGCTGTAACATAACACAATGTGGAAAAAGTGAGGCGGTGAATACTTTACTGTATAACTATATATTATATTTGTTTTAAAGTCAAAATCGCAGTGTTCTTAATATTTGAGAGGAAATAACTGATTCAAATGTGTTTTTAGTAATACATCCTAAAAAGTATTAATTACAAAACCAAACATCAAAACTCTGTGTTGAGGAAAAGATGGAATAAAGAAATTTGAACATAAAACTGTATTTTTTCAACATTCCTGTTTTCTCCCACTTCTCAAGAATCACTGACATAACAATGTTTAAAAAGTCCAGGAGAGTAATTAACTAAGCAATTATAACATAATTAACGTACAATTAAAAAATTAAAACATCCTATCAACAGTTAACCAAATTAAATAATAACCCATAGATGACAGGTGACTGCAGTCAGACAGTGTGAGGCAGAGGAAGCTGCTATCAGCTGCTGTACTTCTACTATCAGGCCACTAGGTGGAGCCATGAATCAACAGTGAAGTGAGGACGTTCATATAATATTGTTTTATTATGTTCTACTTTCAACTGTGTGAATGTGTTTCTACCTGTTGAGCAATACACTTGACCCCAAACTGCTCCAGGGGCGCTGTGCTATGGTCTGCAGTCAACATACTAACACACTAGCACACTGTCAGATTAGATTACTGCATCAACACACTCATATGTCACTAGTACTATAATAACAGTAACACAAAATGGAGGATCCCCGGCACCGGACAGGAGGGTGTTAGTAGTTAAACTAGTGGTGGCTTCTATTACATCTACAGTGCCCACCATCTCTACCATTGTGTCCTTGAGCAAGACACTTAACCCCAAACTGCTCCAGGGGCGCTGTACTAGGGTCTGCAGCCCACTGTCAGATTAGATTACTGCATCAACACACTGTTATGTAACTAGTACTGATACTTTTATAACACTGACACAAAATGGAGGATCTCTGTTAACGGCTGTGTCACCTCCTTCGTCTCTAGTTTCCTGTGAAACTCTGAGTTTTGAGTTTGGACAAATTCCACATCTTTTTGTGTTTCTACTGTAACACGATTAATACACTAGACATAATAAAATAAACCAACATTACAATCAGAAACTTTGTGGCAGAAATTAAAGATTCTAGGGCGGAATGTCCGTTCAAGGGCGGAATGTTCCCCACTAGAACCAACCGACAAAAGCAAAAACTCCTTTAGGCTACGTCCATACTATCTACTTCCAACACGATTTACACTAGAAATAATCAAAAATGATCATTAATATTGTGTAATTTGAGAGCAGAGTTGATCCCTTACCTTCAGCCGTAGAGGAGAAAATAAACTGCGACACGTCTTTCAGCTGAAGTTCAAGCTCCTTGAGTGTTGGAGTTAAATATTAATCTGATAATAAAGATAAGACGGGACAGAGTCTGCTGGTAAATGGCAGCAGATAAAGCCATTGGACAAAGTCAGAATCATCAAGTCAACTTTATTGTTATTTCTGCAATATGTGCTGACACACACGTACACATTAACAGACACACAGACACACACACACACACACACGCTGACTGTTACAACGCACATACGTGCACACACACACACACACACACACACACACACACACACACACACACACACACACACTATACAGAGGAATGGACAGTCAGAACAGAGACATGTTTAAAGGTGCTACATGTAACTTTTAAATATTTCTGAAACAGTCTAATTATTTCTCTGATAATCATACATTACATGTAACAGCAATAATACTATTTCTGTATAGTTTTTCTTAATTTCTTTGTCATGGGTATACGCTCACCCAGGAAAAACAGCTGGTGTAGTAAAAACACTACTGCTTTTGTCCAAAGGGGTCGCTAGAATAATATTGTCTAACCTTCAATATAGTGTCTGGAAAATGTCTGCAGAGGTAGAGGCAGCTAGTGACATAAACTAAACTGAGTTATATTGTTAAAAGTAGTTAGCTGATTGCTAGCCTAGCTGACAGCTAACTAAACCTATTTATCTTAGTAAGAGTAGTTAACTAACAGCTAACTAAACCTAGTTATCATAGTAAGAGTAGTTAACTAACAGCTAACTAAAGCAGGAGATCTTTCTGAATGGAGTTGTTGTATCTCAGAGGTGTAATGATGTGTTGACATACAGCTATTTATAATCAGCTATTTATAACAGTCAAGTTCACTGAAAATATGCTGCTAACAGGATGCTGAGATATAAACTTTATATATTTATCAATAATCTAATTTATTTACTGGAGTTTGTATGTTGTAACATTTTCAGTTGTAAAACATACGTCGTAGCTTATATGAAAAAACAGAATAGTGCCAATGAAAAGCACACATCATGTATCATTACACATTGTGGAGCGCCTGTGAGTTCCCCTAGTGTATTAATACGTTAGTCGGCAGTAGGGTTGCAAAATTTCGGGAATTTTCAAAGTTGGAAAACTTTCCATGGGAATTTATGGGAATAAACGGGAATTTACAACATGTGAGGCAAACCAAATGTACTAAATCCTTCTAACTATGTTATTTCAGTCCTGGCAAACGCAGTAGACAGTAAGAAGCAGTTTTTTCAACTAAGTTTTATAATATTTATGAAAATTTAATTTCAAATCAGATTTTTGTTAGTGAAAAAAACACATCATGTAATTATACTTACATTGTGGAGCGTCTGTGTTCATCTTATTCTCTGAGAAGTGTCCGTCAATCGTTCCACAATCAACTTTTGAGTTTGAGTTTCACCATCTACTTTATCTAGAAGTACTAGATCTGAGGCACGATTCTCATTATTTAAATTAGATTTGTTAGCCGATAGATGTAGCTAACAGGTAACTAAGCCTAGTTATCATCATACGAGTAGTTAGCTGACTATAAATGTAAAAAGTGAAGATTATGTTCCGAAAAATTCCCCCGTCACCTCAGTCGTGTAGAGATGGTTCGCTGCTTCTGACAATGAGGAAAACCACTGACAGCTGTAAAGTCTGTGTGAAGGCTAAAGCAGCTAAAGGAAATGCCACGACTAACCTGAATGTATCACAGCAAACAGAGTGGGAGCTGTGTGTTGCACTGATAGCTGCTGCACTAGACAACCACAACGTTAGCGCTAAAACTAAAACTACAAAGCAGGTTACATTTCACACAGTAACCCATATCACAATACAGAGGCATAGAGGGACTTTTATATATGTTTTGCAAAACGTTGTCAGCTACAGTATTTGTATTTATTAATTTATTAAAGGTGAAGTTAGGTTGGTACTGTATTAATCCCACCAGGGGAACCCATCTTTGTTTGATAAAGAGGAACCTTCTTTAAAAGGTTAAACATGCTACACATTAATATTAACACTAACTGTGCACAATGTTACAGATACGCTGCATGTTAAAATCAAAATGCAATAAAGGGTGCTCCTCCCCTCTCCTCCCTCCCTCCCTCTCTCTCTCTCTCTCTACCTGCCTCCCTCCATCCCTCTCTCTCTCTCCGCCCTCTCTCTCTCCCTCTCTCTCTCAAAATAAAGAACACACATGCTTTATATGACACCACACGTGGATAGACACGCCAGTAAATATATTAGCCCATTAGCCACGTACCGGCAGACAACACAGGTCTGTAACTGTAAATAGCATTAGCCGTATCGGCAGGTAACACCTGTTACTATAAATAGCATTAGCCCAACTCCGTGAAACTCACCGAAACAACGCAGGAAGCGGCTAGCCTCCGGTACACAGGTTGTCTTCCTCTCTTCAGATAATACGTCAAAGGCATTTTACACTTTAGTTTCACTCACGTTCACAGTTTAACTTGTTTTATAAATCAATTGTCTCTCTTTGTGTATTAATTTCATCTCATGCCGTGTCGAACTTTTCTCTCTCATGGAGGCGGGACTTAACGTTACCATCCAATGAGGAGTCTGCATTCCTCATGATAACCAATCAAACGACTCAATGCTAGACCAACATTGATTGACAAGCTATTTTAGCGAATAGGAATGCAGGAAATAAAATAAATAATAAAATAATCATATAGGCTAATAATTATGTATTATAATGATCTTATCATGAACGCGGCTATGGGCATTTCTTTCTTTCTTTCTTTCTTTCTTTCTTTCTTTCTTTCTTTCTTTCTTTCTTTCTTTCTTTCTTTCTTTCTTTCTTTCTTTCTTTATGTTAACCCATTTTTGTCACTGGGTTACACTTACAACGAAACAAACAAAAAAACACAGAACTAAGGTGCGGGGTAGTGGCAAGGCATCTTCCTGTAAAGGTCTATGACAGGGCAGAACACTGAGTTACACTTCATAGTCCAAAGTGAGTTTACTAAAGCAAATAAACAATTAAAGACAAATAACTAAATGTCATCTGAAACAAAACAATTAAGGCAAATAGATCTGAACTTGATATTTACTGTATGTTGAAGAATTTTAGTTGTGTCCATGTGTCACAGGTTTGAGCCCATCTTGTCTCCCTGTGTGCTGTCTGTCTGACTGCAGTGTGTATGTCTGTCTGTCTGTCAGTCATTCAGTCAGTCTGTCTGTGTTTTGTCTGTTTGACTTCAGTGTGTCTGTCTATCTGTCTGTCTCCCTGTAGTGTCTATCGGTCTGTCTGTCTGTCTGTCTGCAGTGTTGTGTGGTTGAGTCTCAGTTCATTGTTGATGCAGCAGCGCCACCTTCTGTCCAAACCAACAAACTACAAGCTGAAGTCAGAGCTGCTGAGAGGAGGAAGAGGAGGACGCTCACACTCAACATGCTTTAGTTTAAAGATGTAGTCAGTGATTCTGGAGAACGCTTGTTGTCTAAATCACTTTTTATCTAAATCAGTGAATATCTCCTCATGATCCACTACCTGTATGTACTGTGTGTGGGCAGTGTTAATACACAACATAGGCTCTGTAAACGGGCATGTTGCTAGCTACAGTGGGCCCTTTTTGTTTTAAGAAACCCTTTGTTTACATACCAGTTTACAGAGCCTAGGCGCTGTATTGTCACCAGTTATTTTTTAGTGCACACACGGTACTTAACGTCAGGAGATATTCACTGAACATGTTCATAAAAGAAATCCCCAAAACATGTCAAACATAATGTAAAATAGATCCTTGAATTACTATTGGTTAAAATCTTGCTTGTTTGCTTTTCCACTAGAATGCCTGAGAAGGGAATGTTTAATAATGTATGACGTTAAAATTGCAAATATAACACATGGCTTAAGATAAATGCCAAAATAAATGATGGAAATCGGGTCAAATATCCTGTGTATGCGTTGGTGAATACAGTTTAACTCAGATGTTTATGATGTAATTATGGGACAGTTATTTTGTGTCTGTAACGTAATGTAGCATAGTACTTTAACTGGAGTAGACAGACAGACAGACACACACACACACACACACACACAGACAGAGACACACACAGACAGACAGACACACACACACACAGACAGAGACACACACACACACACACACACAGACAGAGACACACACACACAGACAGACACACAACAAAAAACAAGACAAATACAATCTTTAAAGTTCCTGTAATTCCAAATCCAAAAAACCCTTCTAACTATGTAAAGTGTGGAGTTAGTTTCATGATAGTAAAGCATCTATCTATCTATCTATCTATCTATCTATCTATCTATCTATCTATCTATCTATCTATCTATCTGTCTGTCTGTCTGTCTGTCTGTCTGTCTGTCTGTCTGTCTGTCTGTCTGTCTGTCTGTCTGTCTGTCTGTCTGTCTGTCTGTCTGTCTGTCTGTCTGTCTACCTACCTACCTACCTATCTATCTATCTATCTATCTATCTATCTATCTATCTATCTATCTATCTATCTATCTATCTATCTATCTAATGTGTGGAGTTAGTTTCATGATAGTAAAGCATCTGAAAGGAGTTATAGGCATATTGATCAATCCACATTTAAGATATTGTCATTTAAGTTTGATTCGGTTTAGATGAGGCTATGGGCTATACTCTGGTTCTTATGACACCATGGGCCGGTTTCACAGACATGGATTAAGCCTAGTTCTGGACTAAATTGTACTTTCAATGGACAATCTCCATTCAAAATTCCATTTAGTCCAAGACTAGGCTTAATCCATGTCTGTGAAACCGGCCCCATAAGTATTTTTAACCAATCCACAGCAGTTCTCTGTCAGCACGTTCTATAAAAACAGTTACAATACAGTTTTATAATAGTTATGAACACTAATTTTTTTTGAAGATATTTTTTTTGGCATTTTTATGCTTTATTGATAGTGTAGAGTTGAAATGGGGCAGAGAGGGGAGTGACATGCAGAGAACGACCGCGGGCTGGAATCCAGTTACAGTTATGAACACTTATTATTAATCAGATTTTTGCCAACGCTTATCGAGAAACCCAACGTTGATATCATGAATTGAATGATTTATTTTTTTTTTTAGAGGTGAACAGAGGATTTAACTCATGCCATTTTAATGAATACATGAAAGCTCGGACCAACTCTTTAAAGCTGCTCCGAGGAACTTGTGTTAATATTCTAGCGCCCCCCTTTGGACAAAAGCGGTAGAGTTTTTACGACACCAGCTGTTGTTCCTGGGTGAGCGTATACCCATGATGACAAAGGCATTAAGAAAAACTATATAGAAATAGCATTCTTTGCACAGATGGTCTCGTTTGCTGTTACATGTAATTTATGAATTAGACTGTTTCAGAAATATTTAAAAGTTCCTCGTACCAACTTTAAAGTTACTCTATGATTTCACCTTGTTTTCCTAGAAATCTGCTGCTTTGTCACTTTTATAAATAAACGCGTCCGTCTAGGTCTCTAACACACACACACACACACGCACACACGCACACACACACACACACACACACACACACACACAGCGAGTCAGAAATAGTGCAGTAATGGATGGTTTCTTTGTGGCTGATGTTGTTCTGCAGTTTAAGGTCGCATTCCAAATCTCTCTATACTACATCTGACCATAAACAGTATCTAGTTAGTATGCAGTATGCTACAACTGGGACATACTTTAACTTATTTATTTCATCCTAACATGGCTCCTTGATCTTGCCTCTTGCTTATATATCCGTCTCATCGCTGGTTGTTTTCACTGGGAGGCTCAGTCTATGTGATGTGTAACTTCTGCTGCAGTGGATTGTGGGTCAGAACCTCCATAAAGCTGCTGGTTTCAACACTAAAAATCACCACCGGATGTAGTAGGACATCTGGGTATTTTTTCCAGCATGCTGCATCTGACATCATGTATTGGGACAAGCTAAATATTTTTCTACCAAACTAAATAGCAAGGAAGGATGGGGGCTAGAACACACACACACACACACACACACACACACACACACACACACACACACACACACACACACACACACACACACACACACACACACACACACACACACACACACACACAGAGGGAAGGATGGGGACTGGAACACAGTTATTTTGTGTGTGTAGCAACATGTCTGCTCCACTTTTCTCTTCACTATGTGTGTGAACGAGCTGTCAGGTAAACCTAGTGTTTCACCTTTGAACATTTATTACAGACTCCACACAACACAAACATGCTCTTACCTCTAACCACAGCGCACGTCAGGACAAGCACTGAGGGACAAATCCACTAAAGCATTTGCTGTCAGACTTTTTACACCGGGAACTTTACAGAATGTATTTATTGAATATATTACTTATTTCATCTTATCTTGTTTTATTCTTTTGTTCTTATTGCACCGTGGGTCGGAGAGAAAGAACATTTTGATTCTTCTGTCTGGAACATTTTGTAGAAATTGACAATGAAGTGACTTTGACTTGACCTCCTTCAAAATATGTACTGTATATGTGTGTGTATATATATATATATGTGTATGTGTGTGTATACACACACACACACACATATAATGTATATCAGGCTCTGTCCCAGTACCGCTGTTACAACCGACATTAAAGATGTAAAGTGATTCTGGAGAACACTTGTTGTCAAAATCAGTTTTTGTCAAAATCAGTGAATATCTCCTCATGATCCGCTACCTGTCTGTACTGTGTGCGCTTAAAAAAAAATCTTGTGGTAATGCACAGCCTCTTGGCCTAAATGGTATGTTGCAAACTATGGTGGTTCCCCTTTGTTTACATACCAGACCAGTTTACAGAGCCTAGGCTGAACACTATATATAAAAACGTGCTGTAGAAACATGGCGGACTTAGCGCCCCGCTCCTATGTAGATACAAAAAGGCTCATTCAAAGGAAATTAAAGAAACAACTTTTATTTTCATTTAATTATTAGTATCATACAGTAATTTAAACATACTTATGGACTTGTGCATATTATATCCCATTTTACACCAAGTTTGTTCTGAAAAATGCCAATACATTCTACACACTGTACCTTTAATATATGACTCGTAGAATAATTTCAATCGAATTAAAATATTTATTTGTTGCAAAAACCTGAAAGATTTCTGTAACTGTGATCCTGTTCAGACTCTCCCTCCTACAGACGACACAGAGACACTGAGGAACCAGCCCCATAGACCATAAACCCAGGGTAAAGAGGTTCAGTGAATGTGGTGTTGAAGGTGTGGAGGTGGATCAGTGAGTCAGAGGAGACTCTGTAGAAGGACAGAGAGCCAGCAGGACAGTCCACATACACTGCTACTCTGTTTGAGACAGAGGAGGAGATGGATGTTCTTCTGTTATTGTGACGGACAGAGTAACCATCACGATCAGAGCAGAACAGACTCCAGGACTGATCATTCCGTCCAAACCAACAGTCTGCACCGCGTCCTTTCCTCCTGATTCCTCTGTAACTCACTGATATAAGAACCCATGCTCCGCTCCACTCGACCTCCCAGTAACGGCGACCAGTCAGACCATTACTACACAGCAGCTGAGGATAGGAGTCAAATCTCTCTGGATGATCAGGATATGGCTGCTTCCTTCCCACACGTGTCACCTTCCTGTTGTTGTCAGACAGTTCGAGGTTTCTGTGTACTGTGTTTGTGTCCAGTGTGAGTTCATAGGCCCCTGATGGAGAGAACAAGACACAACACAGCAGCAGTTTATCATCAGACACCTGATGGGTTCAAGTGTTGTTTTATTAACAGACTGTTAATTAGATCAAACCTTCATAATGACTCACTGTTTTGAATCTATAATAATATATATATATATATATATATATTTTTTTAAATAATAATACAAAAGGATAGTATATATTTATTTATATACAGGTGAAACTCGAAAAATTTGAATATCATGCAAAAGTTCATTTATGTCAGTAATTCAACTTAAAAGGTGATAATAATATATTATATAGACTTATTACATGCAAAGTGAGATATATCAAGCCTTTATTTGTTTTAATTTTGATTATTATGGCTTACAGCTTATGAAAACCCCAAATTCAAAATCTCAGAAAATGTTAATATTACATGAAATCAATAAAGAATGGATTATAAATACAGAAATGTCGGCCCTGTATAAAGTATAATCATCCATATGTACTCAGTACTTGGTTTGGGCACCTTTTGAATGAATTCTTGCCTCAATTCCAATTAATTTTCCATAATATTCTAATAATACGAGTATCACCTGTATATTTAAAGTGTAAATATTGTACATCAAATTGTATTCATAGTTGTATGTGTATATAGATATAGATATATTGATTGTATAAATATATAGATATATGATTGTAAAAATATATAAATTATAAAATATCAAAGTATATCAAGTTGTATATATGTATGAATTGTAAATATCAAATATAGTATCACCAATTGTATAGATAGATTGTATAGAGATTATAAGGAATACAAGAAGCTAATATAATAAACATTATTTTTTGAGCTGTGGAATTAAATAAGTTCATACTCCTTCCTATATTATATCAATATATGTAATTTATTTCTTTTTTCTGAAATAATTTAAACATAATTTGTGTTTATTGTATTTTCATGCTTTTCATTTTGTTTCGTATTTTTGATATGTCTGAAATAAATTGAATCAATCAAAATCTACTTCCTTTTAATTTAAAAGGTGGAGTCAGTAACTTCTGGAGATGGCTTGATTTCATTTTTTTTCCAAAATCAGTGAATATCTCATCACGATCTGCTACCTGTCCGTACAATGTGCCTTGAAATAAATACCTGTTATTAATACACAGCCTAGGCTCTGTACGCGAGCATGTACAGAAAAGGAATGTAAACAAAGAGGCCCATCGTATAAGCAACATTTCCGTTTACAGAGCCTAGGCTGTGTATTAAAACTCAGTTTTTTTGTCAGTGCACACGCAGTACAGACAGGTAGAGGATTGTGAAGAGATATTCGCTGATCATGAGAAAAAGTGATTTTGACAACAAGCGTTCTCCAGAATCACTGACTCCACCTTTAAACTGCTTTAAATGTGCTGCCTTGTTTTCCTGAATCAAAGTGAACACACACTTACACTTCTTCAGACCAGGTTTCAGCCTCTGCCTTCCACCATGTTCCACCCTGGAGGGAGAAACAGAGTCAGAATGAACCTTCAGAAGCTTCCTCATCAGCGACATATTATTTTTCGTCTTTGGTTTTTGAAAGTAATTTGTTATCTTCTTAGTCTATTTTAGGTCTATTGTTAGGTATACAGAATGTGTTTAGAGTTAGGGGATACATTGGAAAAGATGGTTGTATATTTGTAATGCTCTCTCATTTCTAAATGTCAAATAAATGTCTACCCCTTTGAAAATCAATGGAAATATACAAACAAAAAAAATCATCTGGACTAATTATTAATCGGGTGATTTTTTTCCCATTAATTAATGATTTGGATAAAACGCTTTCTTTTAAAACACAGACCATTATTTCAAACTGACAGTGATACAAAGTTCACAAACAACAGGTCCCTGAGCTTTTAAAAGTAATATTAAATTATAAAATAATAATAATAAAAAAATATTAAATGTTTCCCTTTCCTGTCCTTTTTTTTATTCTTGCATTTCTATATGGCCCATGCTTGCCCTATGTGTTCTTTTTTGTTTTGTTTTTTTCATTCATCCTGAAAAACAAATAAAATAAAGTTTAAAAAAACCGTTGATGTGAAATAGCTTTAACCCATTAATGACTATGGCACTCTAGGATACATGTCCTTATCTCCTGAGGGTTTGCTGAAAAAATACTACGAATTGTCAACGTCTACCAAAACCTTAATATCTAAGCCTGTGTAGCACATAGAAACATGAAATAAAAAACATTTAAAAGGTAGGGGTCACAGGTTTCATTTGGACATGCTCCCTTAGCACTTACAAACCAACACATTATTCTAAGAATCGTCAAAATGAGATGGGGGGAAAAAATTAATAAATTATATAAAATATAATAATATATGTGTTAAATGAGGTTATAATCCTGCTTCCTTTAAGCATGGATAGTAGTGACTGAGTGTGCAGTGGAGAGAGAAAGACAGATAGAGGGAGGAAGATATAGCTTTATATTATAATTTAGTTCAGTTATCACTGGCACCATGTATCCGACTTCCCAGTACAACTGGAACGCAGACTGACTCCTGCTGTCGGGAGCCGATCAGCTGGTCCAAACGGCTGTATACCACGGAGATGAAAACGAAACTGAAACTTTACTATCGCCTGGCTGGGCTGACTTGAGTTGGAGCAGCAAAATATAGCCTGAATCAATAAATATTGTTACAAAATAGAAGTAATGTGTGATTTTCGTCAGTAGCCTAGAGTAGACCTAATTTCTGCGCTCTGAACGCCACTAACTGTTTTGTAATACACTATCGCCGATCAAGTGAACACAGAGGTGGAAAGAGTACAAAAATATTCTACTCAAGTAAAAGTATGATTACTTGGATGAAATTTTATTTAAGTAAAAGTACTGGTCTAAAAATCTACTGAAGTAAAAGTGAAAAAGTAGCTGATTTAAAATGTAGTTAAAGTACAAGTTACTAGTTACTTTTTAACAGCGGGAGGGGCGGGGGTCTCTTCTAGGGCATTATATATAGACAAGGGGATATAAATCTTAAACTAGTTTTGTTTAATTAATGCAACACTTTTACAAATTAAAGTGCACAAATGAACCAAATCATGTCACCACACATGTATGGATGTATACTGTGTCATATACTTTAGATAAGCAAATATGGAGCAAATAGTCTGTTAATGTGGGAATGGGAATGTAACCGGTCTATAGACTTTAAACATATCCTAATTGAAATGAAAACAAGGAAAATGCAAATAGCCTAAGTAAAACATATTTTTAATAATTAAATAAAATAAGTGTCAAAATCAAAATAAACTGTTGCAAATGTTGTTGATAGGGCACGTCTTTTGCTAGCAGGAATGTGAGGGCATATTTTATTGATATCTCATGGAGCTGGCAGGATTGCATTGTTTTGTAGGCTACAGTGTTCTTAATTGATGACTGTTGTGGTGGCAAGAGTCAAGGAGCTTTAAACTTCCTGTGTTTTTTATTCCTTTATTGCTTGGTCATAGACCACTTGGATTCGACTTAAAGTGAGTAAACTAATTGGTCGTGATGTTTTGAGGTGCAGCTGGGTCGCATATGCCTTTTTCTCTCTCTCTCACGGTCGCGCATGTCATCTGACTCGCGTGTCCGCGCGTAACATATCTTGCACATTATTTTAGTCTATTAGTTTTACCTTTCTTCTCGACCAAAGGCTGACTTTCTGCCGTCTTCTGGAAGTTTTTCAAAGCTCCCGGCAACACGCACCGTCTCCATCCTACTCTGCACTGTTAAGCTGAAAGCTAAATTATCAGGTGAGGGAGGGGCCGATCGCACGGCTGGATGAAAGGTTTGCTGCATTTAAAAGCCTTCACGTCTTCACGTGTGGTACAATGATAGTTGAACTAGGATTATTTTGTTTTAATGATAGAGGGAAGCAATGTGTTGCATTGTTGTTATCATGTAGTCACAATGTGTTCTCTCCTCCTGTCGATCATTCACTGTGTTAGTTTCCGGTATTGTGCCGTAAAAATAAAAGCCCCCCGCGACATTTCTTTTCTTTTCTCTCCTTTCCCTATCTATTTTTTTACTCAGTAACGCAGGTGATATAAAATGTAGCGAAGTACAATACTTCAAAATAAACATACTCTAGGTAAAAGTAAAAGTATAGGTTTTAAAAATCACCTAAAAAATTTAAAGTACACGAAAAAACTACTCAATTACAGCAACGCGAGTAAATGTAATTCGCTACTTTACACCCCTGGTGAACACACAGCTGGCTTATTTATTATTTTTTTAATTGAGGTGATTTTCGGCAAACCAAACAACATTTGGGTGGTCACGTGGTTTTAAAAAATCAACAAAACCCTTCTCATGTGTATTTGAACCAATGACAGTGCATTCTATGCATGAAAATAAGATAAAACAACAATGCGGCACCACGCAGCAGCCGGCAGGAGATACAATGTTGCTTCGCGCAGCATGGGTCATCAATGGGTTAACTGCAGGCCATGGACCAAGTTAAAAAAACACATATGCCATACAACATCTGCTAAATATATAAGCTTTTAAGTAAATACCACCTCTTTCAATAATTGATTTTTATCCATTCCTTGTTGCAGCCCTAGAGCGTAGTGGACGGGCTGAGGTGTTTGGTTGAGTACAAACTATTTTCCTACCAGAGACATGAAATTAAATATAGTGTAGTGACAGAATGTGTTTATTATATTATTTATATTTAGTCAATTCATTGTCTTCATGTTAAAATAATACAAATACAAAGTAAAACGTATCAGCAATAAAAATAAAAAAGCAGGATCCTCAGCAACAAATAAATAACTCAATAATATGGTTCATGTTCAAAAGGGCTTAGAAGAAGGTAAACACTTATCTTGTCCATACCCGTCTAAAATTGTATTAATGATTAAATTATGAATTAAATTATAGGAAATAAAAGTTGAATTTACAGCGATCAGTGTCCATGAGATTGAATTGCTGTTGTCAGTCAGCTAAACTGATACAGACTGTGAGCCAACAGTCCTCAGCCTGTCAGTGTAACAGAGAAACAGTGTGTGAGCTCTTGGTGTCTCTTCATACCTGAGAGTCTCCAGTCTCAAGAGGGGATCCTCCAGCAGCTTCACCCCTGAGTCTCCTGGATGGTTGTAGCTCAGGTCCAGCTCTCTCAGATGGGAGGGGTTGGAGCTCAGAGCTGAGGCCAGAGAAGCACAGCCTTCCACTGTGATCAGACAACCTGACAGACTACACACACACACACACACACACATCACAACATGTGATTGTTTCTTTGTTTTTGTTTAGGTACATTTCGGTCCAGATAGAATACTTTAGAGCCATGCTTATAATTAATGTTACAATTAATGTTACACATAATCCGAGGTATTTAGTCATTCAACAATAAAAAAAAAAAAAAAACTGATGTAAATCAGACGTTTAATGGTCATCAGTTGAACTGGTTGATAATCTGACCTGAGCGATTCCAGTTTACAGTGTGGACTCTGCAGCCAAGCAGACAGATGCTTCACTCCTGAATCCTGCAGGTCGTTGTTACTCAGGTCCAGCTCTCTCAGATGGGAGGGGTTGGAGCTCAGATCTAAGGCCAGAGAAGCACAGCCTTCCTCTGTGATCAGACAACCTGACAGCCTAAAGAAAGAAAGAAAGAAAGAAAGAAAGAAAGAAAGAAAGAAAGAAAGACACACACACACACACCATATGTGAACATGTGATGGTGAATTTTAATTTGTTTCTTTGTGTTTTAATTTGGTCCATATACAATACTTAAGAGCCATGTTTATTATATATACTAAACATAATATGTGACATTTAATAATCCAACAATTGAAGAGGAGAGAAATATATGAAGATAACAGCTTGTGAAAATTAATTATTTGAGTCTCGTAACAACTGCCAATGTTTAATTATAGATCTTTTGAATGATCATTGTAGCAGACACAATCCTATATGGGTTAACTTGTTATCAACAGGACATATTTTAAATGGTCATCAGTTGAACTGGTGCATGAAGCCTGACCTGAGAGATTTCAGTTTACAGTGTGGACTCTGCAGCCAAGCAGACAGATGCTTCACTCCTGAATCCTGCAGGTGGTTGTTACTCAGGTCCAGCTCTCTCAGATGGGAGGGGTTGGAGCTCAGATCTGAGGCCAGAGAAGCACAGCCTTCCTTTGTGATCAAACAACCTGACAGCCTACACACACACACACACACACACACACACACACACACACACACACACACACACACACACACAACATGTGATGGTGAGTTTTATTAGTTTATTTGTATTTTGTTGTACGTTATGGTCCAGATAGAATACCACGTCAAGAGCCACGTCTATAATAAATACTGATCTGTGGTATTTAATAAAATCAACAAAAAAGGAGAAAAATTTCTGAAAACATTTGGAAACTAATTATGAGTCTAGAAACAACTGTTGAAGTTTAATTAAAGATATTTTGAATAATCATTGTACCAGACACAATCCTACACAGGTTAACTTGTTATAAACTGATATAAATCAGATGTTAAATGGTCATCAGTTGAACTGTTTGGTAATCTGACCTGAGAGATTCCAGTTTACAGTGTGGACTCTTCAGTGCAGCAGACAGATGCTTCACTCCTGAATCCTGCAGGTGGTTGTTACTCAGGTCCAGCTCTCTCAGAAGGGAGGGGTTGGAGCTCAGAGTTGAGGCCAGAGAAGCACAGTCTTCCCCTGTGATCAAACAACCTGACAGCCTACACACACACACACGCACACACACACACACACACACACACACACACACACACACACACACACACACACACACACACACACACACACACACACACACACACACACACACACACACACACACACACACACACACACACACACACACACACACACACACACACACACACACACACAGAGAGTGAACATGTGATGGTGAGTTTTATTTGTATGTTGTTGTACGTTATGGTCCAGATAGAATACCACGTCAAGAGCCACGTCTATAATAAATACTGATCTGTGGTATTTAATAAAATCAACAAAAAAGGAGAGAAATTTCTGAAAACATTTGGAAACTAATTATGAGTCTAGAAACAACTGTTGAAGTTTAATTAAAGATATTTTGAATAATCATTGTACCAGACACAATCCTACACAGGTTAACTTGTTATAAACTGATATAAATCAGATGTTAAATGGTCATCAGTTGAACTGTTTGGTAATCTGACCTGAGAGATTCCAGTTTACAGTGTGGACTCTGCAGCCAAGCAGACATATGCTTCACTCCTGAATCCTGCAGGTCGTTGTTACTCAGGTCCAGCTCTCTCAGATGGGAGGGGTTGGAGCTGAGAACTGAGGCCAGAGAAGCACAGTCTCCCCCTGTGATCAAACAACCTGACAGCCTACACACACACACACACACACACACACACACACACACACACACACACACACACACACACACACACACACACACACACACACACACACACACACACACACACACACGCACACACACACACACACACACACACCATATGTGAACATGTGATGGTGAATTTTAATTTGTTTATTTTTTGTTGGCCAGATACAATACTTTAGAGCCATTTCTATTAAATATATATTAAACATAACTTGTAGTATTTAATAATTCAACAAAACAAATGAAAAGCAGAGTAAAATAAATTATTTGAGTCTAGAATACTGCTTATGTTAAATTATAGTTCTGTTGAATAATCATTTTAGCAGATACAATCCTAAACAGGTTAACTTGTTATAAACTGTAAATCAGATGTTAAATGGTCATCAGTTGAACTGTTTGGTAATCTGACCTGAGAGTTTCCAGTTTACAGTGTGGACTCAGCAGCCAAGCAGACAGATGCTTCACTCCTGAATCCTGCAGGTGGTTGCTACTCAGGTCCAGCTCTCTCAGATGGGAGGAGGAGCTGAGAACTGAGGACAGAGCTTCACAGCTTCTCTCTGAGAGGTTACAGCCACTCAGCCTAGGGAGACAACAGTAAGAGGAAAGTTATCAATTTTCAACTTTATCTTCCTGCAAAAAGATCTACACCTATGTAAAAACTTATATCAATCAGACAAATAAATATAATTTGATAAATCATTGCAGCAGACAAAGTCCTTCACAGGTTAAAATATAAAACTAAAACTATACACTCATTTAAATTGTTACTCAGGTCCAGCTCTCTCAGTGACTACACACACACACACACACACACACACACACACACACACACACACACACACACACACACACACACACACACACACACGTGTGAACATGTGATGGTGAATTTGAATTTTTTGGTCCAGATACAATACTTTAGAGCCAAATGTATCATATATCAGTGATTCTTGAGAACCGGGACAAAAGGCTGGGACAAAATGTAACTGCAGTTATCTTTAAAAATAAAAATATTTAAAATTGTAGATGTTATTAGGGATTAAGAATAGAATGTCTGCAGCATAATTATCCCCTTAAATTTAATTTTATTATTATTATGTCAAATTTATGACACTTGTTATCTTCTCATGACGTCAAAAACAGTGTGTCCTCAGAGAAGGTTTCACTCTTTCATATGCAATAAAACCTATTAAAAATGTACTTTAATGATTAAAAATAGCTTTTTTCATCAATGGCAACACTAAATAATCTCTCATATCAATACATTTTTTTTTTCTACAACACATTCATGTTTTATAAGGTTTCGAAGTGGGGGGACACTTTTTGTCACCACCATCAGACATTTCATTAAAATGTAATAAAATCACGCAATATGAGGGGCAGCATTCCAAATCTTGAAAGTCATGCGTCACAACCATGATATGTCAACACCGACTTACAATTTCTGAAGAAGTTATTTGAAATGTTTCGATAATTTTATATTCCTGAAGTAGTTCATACTAGCACCAATCATCAACAGAAAAAACAAATGGCTAACTTAATTCAATTTTTTTTTTAAGAAACGTTAAATATGTCAACACCGTCAGATGTCAACTCCGTCAGATTTCCTGAGGTGGTGACAGGCGAATGACGGAGTTGACATTCAATGTGAAGGCATCATATTTGGGTGGTTTTCAAGTTATTATAATTATATTAAATATAGAAATAGGGTTTAGTTTTTCTAATACTGTACCTATGGAAACTCTCACAATCTTCTTTTGTCATGGATGATTCTTAAAAATGTACAGGATGATATACAAAATGAGGCAATTTGGTCTGAGTCTTTTAGAGGAAGTCTGATTGAAAGACTGTAATCTGAATCTTTGAATTAACGCTTAACCAATAATATGCTGTTATAAAATCACTGTTATTGATTATTCTACGTATTTGATGGTTATCTGGGTTTTTGTCACCACCGGCAGATATGTCAAATTCATAAGATATACTTGTCAACGCCGTCAGATATGCGTCAACTCCGTCAGATTTATATTAGTATAATAACAACACATAATGATATTTCATAGTTGTTGAGGAATGGTTGGTCATATGTGAAAATCTAACCAGTCACCTAACATGAGAATGTGTTTTGAAATTTGAAACACATCTTGATTGCTGTTAATTTTAAAGTAAACATTCTATTACACAGTTCAACTGAAGAACATAGAGGAAAATCGATATAAAATATCTATAGCCATATACATTTTGAAAATATTTTTTGTGGCCTCTGTCAGTCTTGGTGAATACTTGTGATCACAATTCTTCTCATGGGTCTAGCATAAATTGAGGGAAAATTAATTTGTGATTTTGGTGTCTGACGGTGTTGACACAAAATAAGGAATGGCAAGGTAAAAAGCCCATTTTGATAAAAAGGATAAAAGCTGGGAGGTTGTATCAAAGTGTAGCTCAGTAGCTTAGCATATGTTGGAAACATAGGGGAGAACGGGGCAAGTAGACACACTTTTTACTCTACTGAGAATTGCTCATCACCTAAACATATTTCGATAGTCATTCCTACATTACATTGAAGCTTAAAGGTCACATATTATGCTAAATGCACTTTTTAAATGTGTTCTAACATATCCATGGGTCCACGGTGTGCCTAGAGACTGCCAAAATATTTAAAAAAATAACACTCTCCTTTTCTCACTCTCCCCCTTTCTGAAACCACCACCCCTCCCCCACCCAATATACTCTAGTCAGAATTCTCCCCTTTTCTGACCTCACAAACTGGAAAGCCAGAAGCTTCCACTGTGCAGCCCACACCCCTATTTCTTATTGGTCCACGGCCCTGACAGACAGAGGGCGAGGCGTATCTGGCTTCGCTTCCGGACAGGGGGCGGGGGGAGCTCAAAGATTGTATATTTACGAGGGGAGCTGCAGCTCTTTTTTAAAAAATAGGCCATTGTGAGATTAGCTGAACATCAGCATAGTACAATAAATTATCTGAAAGTTTTTTTCAGCAAACAATTAAAGAAAAACGTATTAGGGACCACTAAGACCATATACTATGGTGTATAATACAACCGAAAAGTGTATAATATGGGAGCTTTAAAGTGTTGGCTTGAAATGTGTACCCCTCACTTTTTCTATCTTATTGTAATAAAGAAGAAATTAATCATCAAAGACACCCTAACACATTGTGACAATCAACCCCATCAAGGGGTCGGTTGTCATACACTATGGGGTTGTTTGTCACAATGTTATCTTAATGGGAATAATCTTGAAAAGAAGGAAAGAAAGTAGAACTAAATTTGAAAATGCAATTGCATTGTCAAGTTGACAAATAGGCCTATATAACTTACTGTAGCCTTGGCAGCTTGTCTAGTTTGGGATGCACTGGGTTGTTTTGATTTTGTTGCCCTTTTTTCCTTTGCATGCTAGCTGCCTTTTCCTGCTCTATTCTTTTCTTCTCTGGGGTGTCAGTGAGGATACAGCTTGACAATTTATTTCGTTATTGGGTTCCTTTTCTGGCTGTAGCCTTTGGATAACTTGTGACAACCAACCCCCCCAAAAATGTGACGACCAACCCCAACTTTAATTTTTTGCTAGCATCAATGCCAACAACCATCTGACAACTAATTAGCTTGCTAACCGCAATCTAAACTATAGTTTACCCTTCACACTTTTTATGAGTAACAAGTGTTTTGTTATAAACCCATTCTGTAAAAGCCTAGAAGAAAAATACTGAGGAGCTAAATATTTTCAATTTGACATGAAAAACACAAACAGTCCTCTCACCTCAAATTCAGCAGTCTAACTCCAAGGAAGACTATGTAGGTGACCTCTGATCCCAATTCTGGATATTTACATACCAAAATTTCACAGACAGCGCCTTCTGGTTCTGAGATATATCGATTGTGACAACCAACCCGTGTGACAAATTACCCCGTTCTCCCCTACATGTAATTTAATTTGCCTAAACATAGGGTTTGTATTTTTTCAACATTGCACCCTGTTTTGTCCCACTTCTCAAGAATCACTGATATATTAAACATAATCTGTGGTATTTAATAATTCAACAATACAAATTAAAGTGAGAGAAATATATGAAAAAAACAGCAATGAAAATTAATTATTTGAGTCTAGAAACTGCCAATGTTCAATTATGGATCTTTTGAATAATCATTGTAGCAGACACAATCCTAAACGGGTTAACTTGTTATAAACTGTAAATCAGATGTCATCAATTGAACTATTTGGTAATCTGACCTGAGAGTTTCCAGTTTACAGTGTGGACTCTGCAGCACAGCAGACAGATGCTTCACTCCTGAATCCTGCAGGTCGTTGTTACTCAGGTCCAGCTCTCTCAGATGGAAGGGGTTGGAGCTCAGATCTGAGGCCAGAGAAGCACAGCCTTTCTCTGTGATCAAACAACCTGACAGCCTACACACACACACACACACACACACACACACACACACACACACACACACACACACACACACACACACACACACACACACACACACACACACACACACACACACACACACACACACACACACACACACACACACACACACACACACACACACACACACACACACACACAGAATGTCTGGGGTTTTTAAATCAGTCATGAAAGGAATCTTGTTGACTGACACTAAAAACCATAAAGTAAATGTTTTGAATTGAATGCTGCTTCAGTACAATCGATACATTTCTACTTCCTAGGTGGAGCTAAGTCTGGGGGGGGGGCAGTGCAGATAAACACACCACCACACAATCTAGTGGGGAAGAAGGCAGAAGTGATCGTGTAGAAGGATTATTTTAGTGTGAATATACTTTGCGTGTTACCTTTGATATTTAGTGGATATTGGATGATATTATGGGTGAAATATACAGTCAATGGGGATCAAGTGGCTTGTGAGTTTTTATTGGATTTTTAAATGAGACAGTTCTGATGGAGCTGAGGATTCATCAAAGTGTAAAAGCCTGCAGTTAGTTTACAAAATTCTTAGTATTGAATAATTCTATCATCATAAATCAAAACTAAATTATTTTGAGGAACATGGAACCAAAACCATGCGTAAGGCTAGAATATATTCGTAAACCAAACTGTGGGCCCTGCAGTAACTTTACAAGAAGCTTTCTTACTTCAAATAGTGTTCCATGGATCAAATTTTCCTGTGATGAAAGTTTGTTCAGTTGTGAGAATACCATAAAAGATGTTCACTTCTCTGACACACCCAAAGTTATATAATGCACCTTTAAGTGTCAGTAACAATTCATGACTATATTTATCAAGTATATTAGAGGTATATTCATATACTTATATGATCATTAATGTCACAGTATGATCCAAATGTATACTTATCTTTCATATAGACTTGTTACCAAAAAAAAGATTAACATAGAAGCTAAATGTTACAGATAAACATCACAGTGAAATCTTACTTAAGAGTCTCCAGTTTACAGTGTGGACTCTGCAGCCCTACAGCTAGCCGCTTCACTCCTGAATCCTTCAGGTCGTTGTTACTCAGGTCCAGCTCTCTCAGACTAGAGGAGGAGCTGAGAACTGAGGCCAGAGCTTCACAGCTTCTCTCTGAGAGGTTACAGCCACTCAGCCTGGAGAGACAACAGTGAGAAAAAGAGTAATACATTTAAATTTTTTCAGTTAAAAGATGGCAGAGTATTTATTAGTGAATAAATCCTACTGTACGTACAGAGCTTTGTTGGACACTTTGACCACTGGCATCAGCCTCAGAAGAGCCTCCTCTGAAGCAGAGTATTTCTTCAGGTCAAACACGTCCAGATCTTTTTCTGATGACAGTAAAATGAAGACCAGAGCTGACCACTGAGCAGGAGACAGTTTATCTGTGGAGAGACTTCCTGAACTCAGGGACTGTTGGATCTCCTCCACTAGAGAACTATCATTCAGTTCATTCAGACAGTGGAACAGATTGATGCTTTTCTCTGCAGAGGGAGTCTCCTCAATCTTCTTCTTGATGTACTGAACTGTTTCCTGATTGGTCTGTGAGCTTCTTACTCTCTGTGTCAGCAGACCTCTTAGGAGATTCTGATTGGTTGGTAGTGACAGACCAAGGAGGAAGCGGAGGAACAAGTCCAGGTGTCCATTTGGACTCAGTAAGGCCTTGTTCACAGCACTCTGGTAGATGTTTGCAGATTCATGGGAGGTTGCAGTTGAATCTTTGGTTGGCCGAGCCTGGTGGAGATGTTTCAGTTTAGTTTTTTTTCTGAAGACTTTTGAGAGCCAGGATGTTTTTCTTTCTTGGTAAAGTTGTGTCTCTGTAGATTCCTGGGACGTTGTTTGTTCTTCTGCCATCAGATTGACTCCAGTGTTGAAGAATGTCAGATGGACATGAAGAGCAGCCAGAAACTCCTGAACGCTCAGATGGATGAAGCAGAACACCTTGTCCTGGTACAGTTCACTCTCCTCTTTAAAGATCTGTGTGAACACTCCTGAGACCACTGAGGCTGTTCTGATATCGATGCCACACTCTGTCAGGTCTGATTCATAGAAGATCAGGTTTCCTTTCTGCAGCTGCTCAAAAGCCAGTTTTCCCAGAGACTCGATCATCTTCCTACTCTCTGGACTCCAGTGTGGATCTGTCTCAGCTCCTCCATCATACTTAACGTTCTTCAGTTTGGCCTGAACCACAAGGAAGTGGATGTACATCGCAGTCAGGGTCTTGGGCAGCTCTCCTCCCTCTCCGGACTTCAACACTTTCTTCAGAACTGTAGCAGTGATCCAGCAGAAGACTGGGATGTGGCACATGATGTGTAGGCTTCGTGATGTCTTGATGTGGGAGATGATTGTGTTGGCCTTTTCCTCCTCTTTGAGCTTGTTCCTGAAGTATTCCTCCTTCTGGGGGTCAGTGAACCCTCTGACCTCTGTCACCATGCCAACACAGTCAGGAGGGATCTGATTGGCTGCTGCAGGTCGTGTGGTTATCCAGAGGCGAGCAGAGGGAAGCAGTTTCCCCCTGATGAGGTTTGTCAGCAGCACATCCACTGAGGTGGACTCTGTCACATCAGTCAGGATCTCAGTGTTTTTTAAGTCCAGAGGAAGTCGACACTCATCCAGACCATCAAAGATGAACAGAACCTGTAACCCTTTAAAGCTGCAGATTCCTGCTGCTTTGGTTTCACTGAAGAAGTGATGAACAAGTTCCACCAAGCTGAACTTTTTCTCTTTCAGCACATTCAGCTCTCTGAAAGTGAATGGAAATATGAACTGTATGTCCTGGTTGGTTTTATCTTCAGCCCAGTCCAGAGTGAACTTCTGTGTTAAGACTGTTTTCCCGATGCCAGCCACTCCCTTTGTCAACACTGTTCTACTTGGTTCATCTCTTCCAGGTGAGGCTTTAAAGATGTCTTCTTGTCTGATGGTTGTTTCTGGTCTGTCTGTTTTCCAGGATGCTGTTTCAATCTGTCTGACCTCATGTTCATCATTGACCTCTCCAGTCCCTCCCTCTGTGATGTAGAGCTCTGTGTAGATGTCTTTCAGAGGGGTTGATTTTCCGGCTTTAGCGATCCCTTCAAACACACACTGGAACTTCTTCCTCAGTTTTGACTTGAGTTTACGCTGACACTTTGCAACTCTGGCTCCTGAAAGAACAAAGAACAAATGTGATCAGTAACTGAAAGCTACAATAAAACTGATTAATCCACATTTAAACTTTATTTTCATCTTCCATTAAATCTCTTCAGAACATCAGTTGTGAACAGTATAAACACAGGACATTCTTTTCCAGCCCACACTACGGAATAGGTGAGCAGATATTCGCTGATTTTGACTAAAAGAGTTTTGGATAACAATGACGAGTATTCCTTTAATTAGTTGATGAGTAAAGTCAGGGTGGAATAACCATGACATTAGGCTGAACAGATTAAAAAGAAAATTAAATCAATTTGTCATCAGATTAATTTCAGGATTGTATTAAAAAAAACACATATCTTTTGTGAACACAAAAAAAGTTTTCTTGTGAAGCGTAATATGTTTGGAATACACTCTCTTTTGTTAAAACTCGATATCTAGAGATACTTGACTTGTGGTCTTGAGCAGTATTTAAATCTCCATGTTAGCAGCAGTTTCAAAGCTTCTTATTCAAAGGAAATACATTTTTACCTGCAATCGGAGAGGAGGACGCTCCGATGTTTGCTGAAGTCTCTTGAACATCGTTGACGTCAACTGACACCATGAGAGAGGAAATGTTTTTTAATTTATGTGTTTCGTTACACATGTATTATAATGATAATAATACCATCCACATTCCTCACAGTCTCTCAAACTAAGAGCAGCAACATCACACCTCTGTTCTCTCAATCAGCAATGACTGATAACCTAAACTTTTTCTCATAATCACAAGATCAGGCCTCTAGTTATTTGGTGAATGCACTGGGCCTCTGTAGTGAGGCCATGTTCCTCCACCAGTATTATTTTGCCAACTCTTTATGCCTGAAGGTAGTAGTAGTAGTAGAAGATTTTATTTGACATGGACATGACAATGTCATTGTACGAACCAGATGCATTGTTTTCAGTGTATTAGCATAAATGCTAGTTTTCAACACCTGTCCACAGGAGGCTTTTTAAAAACAACAAAAAAACTAAACAAGACAGAAACAAGATCAAATACTGATAAAAAAAAATTATAATTAAAAGAATAAAAATGCAGTATACAATAGAGTACAGAGCAGCAATGTAATGAGTCAAATATATATATATATATACATAGAGTAAAATAAAGGCAGCATGATCAGACAATAAACCAGTTGTAACTTATTTGTGTGAGCACTGTTGATTTGATTTGAGCCGTTTAACTTCTCTGTTAAAAGTGTTGCTGTTAGTCTCTAGTTTTAGACTAGTGGGCAAGAGGTTCCATAGTTTTGCCCCTTTTACAGAGAAAACAGACTGGGCGAAAGATGTCTTGTACATGGCAACAAGACAATCACCATTGATGGAGGCTCGTGTATTTGCCCGACGAGAGCTCGGACGTCTGATGGCCAATTCAGACAACAGTGGTGACACATGGTTATTTACACACTTTAAAAACAATTTAAGATTACTAAAATTAATAACGTTTTCGAAGGTGAAAAGGTTGTGTTTTTTTAGAATGCCACAGTGATGCCATCTCATGGGTTTCCGGTCCATGACTTTTATTGTCTGTTTGTATATTGAAAAGATAGGTTTTAATGCGGTAGAAAAAGCTTGTGACCATGATGTGATACAGTATGACGAATAAGAAGAAATCATAGCGTGCATAAATAATTTGGCCGTTTGAAATGACAAGTCCCTTCTTATGAAACGGAAACAATTTAGATTTAGTTTGACCTTCTTTGCAACAAAAAATCCTATTTTTGCATAGGGAACCATTGGTTTAGGCGCGTTGATGTATTAGCCGTGGTAAAGCGGTGCGCTGGTCGCAGTAGCCGCCTTACCAACGCGCGTAACGCACCAACGCGCAAGTTTAAAAAATGTAATTTTCCGCTCCAACGCGTGACGCTTAGCCGCGATAGCCAATCAGCTTGGAGAAGGACCCGACGTCACGGACATCGACACGGTGGAAGGACAGTGTACACAGAGGCTGAGAAACACCGAGGAGGAAAAGTATTTGCGGGCGGCTGTTGCTGTATGAAGCCGCTCGGGGTTAGAAGACATGGGTAAAGTAAACCAGGAGAATGGACTTCCTGCAATGTTTTGATAGGGGATGAAATACTTATTTCCCTCAATGAAATGGAAAAAATTATATATTTTATTTAGCGTGATTTCCTGGATTTTCTTTTTTTTATTCTGTCTATCACTGTTAAAATAAACCTACCATTAAAGTCATAGACCGCTCATTTCATTGTAAGTGGGCAAACTTACAAAATCAGTGGGGGCGTGAATATGCAATGCTGTTTTAAGGCTATTTGTTCCATTCAGTTGCTGTTTATTTGTCTTTCGGCACGATTGTTGGCCGTGTTGTTGTTTTTTTGTGCAGACATGATCGCTCTTGTGTCGGGTCGGGTCTGATCGCAGCCATGGTTGATTAGGGGAATAAATATATGTGGAGGGAGACTAGCTGCGTAGGCGCGTTGAATCATTTTTGACACAAAATGATCAAGCGGCAGATTAGGTGCGTTGGGCGCGTTTTGTTGTGGCCGCACCTTAAAAATACAAATAAAGAGTATGACTAACCTTCTGGTCCTGCGATGGTGTCTGGCAGTTTCTTCACCAGATCATTCTGCTTCATCTCCTCTAAAACCTTCTTGGTCACGACCAGAGCTCCAGGAAGTGTGTAGGCGTCCACCATCAGATCGACTATGATGCATGTCGTTTTAGCCTTCTCTAGTTTGGACTTTTTGATGGGTTGGTGGCCTTTCATGATGCCAGGCTCCCTCAGATACCATTTGAAGAGATTCAACTCATCGTTTAGTAAATCGTCCAGAGTGTCCAAAAGGTCCTTTGATGTCATCGTGGCTTCCTGCTAAAATCAGACAGTATTGTCAACCTGAAGGAAAACTAACACAAATGCATCAAAGCACCAACAGGAGTTATGATTGGCCGACACAGGAGCTTTGTTAATTTGATTTGTGTGTTAAAACTCCTACTGCTGCTCTGAGAGCTGTACTTAACCCAACTGTAATAAGGTGGCGCACAGCCTCAACTTTTTTCAATTAACGTGAGGGATCTTTGAGGGGGGCTTTACATGGTAAGGATAACGACATGGACGCAAAGGTATTTTTATGTTTGGGACATATCATTAACATGATAACAGCAAACGCAGTCTTGAAAACTTTTGATCAACAGTGCGTAGAAAAGGTTCTAAATTCACTCTTACAAATAAGGCTGCATTTCTCGGCCGCATACGAGGAGCCTTGCAAGGAGCCTTGCAAACGGGACAGCCTTTGCGCGCCGCTATGACGCAATCGGTCTTCAAATGCAGCCTACGTAGGGTGCAACCCCTGAATCAAGACACAGCCACTCTTTAATGCTTTGCTTTTTGCTTGTAATATCGCTATTCTAACACTAGATTCTGCTCGTAAGCAAAATTTACACACAATCCTAAGTATAAGTACATTTTGGTAAATTCCATACTTTGCGTGGCAATGTTCATACGCACACCTGCTGAACTGACTTCAGGTCGACTTAATGACACTTTCCTCCTTCATGTGTGGAGGAAACACTGGGAGAGAAGACGCTGCTCATTTCATCCTGCTTAGTCCTGGTGTGTGACACCCTCATAACTTCTCAGTCAAAGTCTAAAAACAAACAACAGTCACGTGAAAACCAGTTCAACAAGTGCCAAGTGCTTACAGTCTGTCCCCGCCTTCTCTGCTTTACCTGTCTGAGGCTAATGTGGATCTCTGCAAAAAAAAATTCTGCTGTATTGTATTCATCTAGAGATGGGAACAAAACATGAAGAATTGTTAAGAAAATATAACTATTACAAATGCGAAAAACAGTTTCCACACCTGAACCTACAGAATTCAAATTACCTTTAAATTAATGCAACTCAACAATGCAAAAAAGTTTCCAATACCATAAAAAAAACACAGAAAAGTATTTTAACCAATAAGAACCATATACAATATCAACAAGATAAAAAAAATAAAATCATGAACTAAACTAATTTCAACTTTTAAATGTTGTAATTCTCCTGTCTGTCCACTAGATGGTGCTAACTGACCAGCTAATGATATAAAGCTCAGATCAGCTCTGACAGATGTGTTGCAGCAGCAGAGTGGATCCCATTGGTTCACTACTGTATTAACCACATGTTGCTTTAGTTAGTTAGTTAGTTAGTTAAATCTTTATTGTCCACGGTGTGGAGATTCGTCTTTGGTCTCATACAAAAAAACAACAAGCAGGACAACACAACAACAACAACAACAACAACAAAAGCAACAACAACAACATTTACACACAAACATCTTCAGGGCAAGAAGCAGGGCAGCAGTGGCAGTATACACATCAGCGGGACATGGTGTTCAGTACCCCAATCGCTTTAGGAGTGAAGGAATTTTTAAAAATGTTACGATTTGCCATTGGCACTCTGTAACGTCTACCCGAGGGAAGGCCTTTCACTGTGTTCCTCAGTCCTGGTTCCTAACAAAGGGGAACCAGAACCTCTAGAACCTCAGGCTGCCACAGAGCCTGTCTGCTTTCAAAGCTCTTCTTCAAAACACACTCAACACTTCATCCTCCATGCTTTTTTAGATCACTGTTAGTAGAGCCGCGGTTGTGTGTAAACACCAACTTTTTACAGTGTGCACACACACTAGAATGGTAGCTGATAATGAGCAGAAATTAGCACATTTTGACAAAAAGTGTCCTGGATAACAATCGCTGAGTGCCTTTAACAGCTCAACAATAACAGCAGCTCAGTCAAGTGGATCCAAGCTGTGGAACCAGTTCAGACACATTCTGCAGATTCACTGATATCGTGAGCTCAGATTACAATCAAACTGCTGCTGATTCTACTGAACAAACTAACAACATTACATGAGAATCTGACTAAAGTAATTGTTCTTTAACTCTACAGAGTATTTCAAAAAGATATTCACAAACATCCTGCACAGAGACATGCACAGATACATACACACTCATAGACACACTCACACATACACGCGCAGACACACAAACTCACACACTAGCTGTCACTAAAGAGACATGGCTGGGCACTGAGACCTGCGGCGTGGAGGAAGCTACCTTTTGGGGGGGGGGGGCAGGACAGCCCCCCAACGGCCAGACCAGAGACAACTCCCAGTCTGGCAGGCCCCCATGAGGAAACACTGGAGATTAAAAAGTGCCAAGTGTTTCCAGTCTGTCCCCGCCTCCTCTGCTTTACCTGCCTGAGGCTAAGGTGGATCTCTGCACCTGTGTTGACTGATAGAGATGTGTTCATATTGTGTGTGATCCGTTTGGTATTTAAAAGCGGTATTTTTTTTACCACGCCAGCTGTTGCTCCTGGGTGAGCGTATACCCATGACAAAGGCATTAAAGAAAAACTATATAAAAATAGCGTTCTCTGCACTGATGGTCTCGTTTGCTGTTACATGTAAATTATGATCATCAGAGGAAAAATGAGACTGTTTCAGAAATATTTAAACTCTCCTCGTAGCTGATTTAATAATGATGATAAAAGATTATGATAAAATCCCACGTTGGGCATTGATGGGTTAAAATGTTTTTCAATGTGAAGACAAGACAAAGTTTGACTTTTGTGGCTTTTCTTATTTTAGAGGAAAAACTGCAAACAGGCAGAAAAGATAAAGATCAAATGTAAAGTTTAGCTGTTCCATTAAACACGTGCGGAGATTTCCGTATCACGAAAGAAGACATAAGAACCAGAAAACCATTAAAGAGTTAAATACAGAATCTGTTTTCTGAGCTGATTTTAAATGAAAAGAGAGATTTGAGCTCACCTGTTCTGCTGGGTTGTGACAGTCCGTCCTCTCAGGTGAGTCTATCGCGCTGTGAGGCTCTGATCAGATCATACAACGAGTCATACCCTGAACATTGTCACCGCCCACTCCTGTGTGTGTGTCTGTGAGAGAGAGAGTATCTGTGTGTGTGTGTGTGTGTGTGTGTGTGTGTGTGTGTGTGTGTGTGTGTGTGTGTGTGTGTGTGTGTGTGTGTGTGTGTGTGTGTGTGTGTGTGTGTGTGTGTGTGTGTGTGTGTGTGTGCGTGAGAGAGAGAGTGTCTGTGTGTGTGTGGGGGCGGACACACACACCTGAGCTGCGTTTACATGGACTTGGCTCGGCTCACCTGCTCCACCTGTTTGACTCCAGAGGCCTGTTTCAGGTAGCTGGTTTTACATACTCTGGGTTTAACCCTGCGCTCTGAGTTGGTAAACTCAGAGCGCAGGGTTGATAAGTAACTCTGGGTTTTCGGTTTCAGAACAGTGGATCAGCATTGGGTTTATCAACTCTGAGCGTGTTCACTCTGGGTGGAGCGTGTGCGTAAAAGCCATCGTCAATGGATCGCTGATAACATGATTCACCATGGAAACAGAAGAAACAAATGCTTGATCCTCCCACTTCTCCACTTCTCAAAAAAGAAAAAAAGAAATCTCCGCTCCTCCCACTGAGTTAGAAATATTAACGAATGAGCTTATGGTAGCCTATGGAGAAGAATTAACGGGATATTGTCTCATAACTCTGATCTAATCTCCTAGGCAATTCAGAAAAAAAACAGAGCAAACATTTTTTGTCAAGATAATAATTTCGCTTCCGTATGAGAAGCCATAGTCTATTTTAAAAAGTTACGCATATCAGCTGTAAAGTAATAAAGCTGGCGCGGCACAGCATTGCTGACAGTGTTTTATATTAGCTGTATAATATGTTGGCAAGCTATAGCCTAATAGCCTACTGTGCAGTAAACAGACTGTCGCTTCTTTTAAATGGGGAGTGAAAGACATTAACGTCTGACACATAAGGTGACAGTTTCCATTGAAGCGCCTGATTGATTTATTACCAGATCCATTTTCCTCAAGTGATCACAGTTTAAATTTTTATATCATTTTTATATTCATATTAGGCTATTTAACGAGGCTCGTCTGTGACTTTAGGATCGCACAAGTGAACTATATAGTCCAGGCAAAATAGCGTTTTTCATAGAATAAATTGTAAAATAATTTTTTTCAGCTCAGATCATTTCTATGAGGTGTCCAGAACAACATACTAAAAGTCCTAAGAAATCCTAGTTGGGGAAATATGTTTAATTCTCATCAATCCGAGATGTGTGCCAATAAGGCGAAACACCAATAAATCCCAATAGGGCTATTTTTTCCTTTAGTCCTATCAAAATGAAACTTTACACAATGAAAGTATCCATGATAATTAAAACAATTTGTATTACAAGTTTCTTTGAAAATGAATTGTAATATGCAAATGAGCTATACACTAATCGTACACGCCCAAAATAAACCCAAATAGGCTTAATTTTTTCCTTTACTCCTACCACAATAAAACTTTACATAGTAAAAGTATACTTGAAAAGTAACTTTTTTTGTATTACACGTTTCTTTTTAAATGAATTTGAATATGCACATGAGCTCCACACTTATTGAATATCCAATCATCGTACTGCCAATGGGTGATGGCGATGCTGCTTTTAGACTGGCCTCTAACCTGAAAAACTGCCTGGCTTACCTGCCAGGGATATAACAGGTGCCTCTCATGAATTAGATTACCCCTCCCCTAGCTAGTGTAATTTTTTACTTTTTTCAGTGCCATTCCCTTTCCTATGCCAAATAGACGAGATATAGAATCACAGCCTGAAATGGCATAGAGAAAGAGGAGATTGTCACACACCGTGGGACCAAGTAACTCCTTTGTCTATTTTATGCACCATACAGTGCTGCTTGAAAGTATGTGATCAGGTGGGCCAAATTGAGTGATGAAATGGACCAATGTAATGAGAGATCTTTAGGAAAGAAATTGGGCGGCACTAGATAAAACACAGATAAAACCAGCCAGGTCAGTTTAGGCCCACCAAACTGAACCCATACAGGTCAGACTTGCCAAGCTTGTGTGCATTCAGATCAGCATGACGCAACAAGAGTACTAACAAGTCTGTGTCATCACCTTCTGAGACTGTGTCTTTTGTTCTAGCAGAGGCAATGGCAGTTTGGACAATGAGCACATCTGCATCGTGCTTTGCATGGTTTGTGAAACACCATTTTTTGTCTTACAAGTTTCTTTGAAAATGAATTTCTATATGCAAATGAGCTATACGCTAATCAAATATAGGCTACCCAAAATATATCCGCATACACGAGCTGTTTATGGCACAAGAACCAAAGAAAGCAACAAAAACAAGACGGATATGGTGCATAAAATAGACAAAGGAGTTACTTGGTCTCAAGGTGTGTGACAATCTCCTCTTTCTCCATGCCATTTCAGGCTGTGATTCTACAATTTGTCTATTTGGCATAGGAAAGGGCATGGCACTAGCCTGGAAATCCAGACCTGCCACTAGGCGCTGGCAAATTAAATGTGCTGCGCCTGTTGGTCTGAAGCTCATTAAATATGTCAAGAAATCCTGAGCTACGTTTCAATTGGTTCTATCTAATATGGGCGCGCCAGAGCCCTTTATATGGTACTCTGGGGAGGACGTAACCGGATGACGACAGTGACGTGCACACTGTAAACCCGGATTTCGCTTTTTTGTTATCTTAACAAATGTTTTCTTGTCAATATGACATGGGTGTGTGTAGAAAGTTGATTCAACTTAAAATAATTAATTGACAGCGCCTCAACTACATGGAAGTTAACCAAATTGAAAATAAATGTTATGTTAGCTAGAAAGTCCTAGTTGAGTTAAAAAACCGGGCTAAAATTGGTAGTTTATGCGTCATCACGTTGTACGCTGAGAGTCACGTGGTACGACTTGCGTGCCTGCGTGACTTTGAATCCACCGGGAACTGGAAGGCACTGCCGCCATCTTTTTCCTCGCAGTGAAAAGGAGAGACTTAGCGGACTCTTTTACTCGACAGAAGGTGAGTGCAAATTCTTATAAACATACATGTAATACTTCTGAAACATTTAATGTGTCTGGCCTTCCGTGATACTCGTTAATTGTAAACTTAACTGAACAAAATGCAAGGTTTACACCGAGCAGAGTTTTTCTTAACCACTTACTAGCTTACTTAAACATATGTTCGACAGCACAGTAAATATCGAGTGTAATGACATTAATTTACATCGAAAGTTGTACTTTTCATTGTCACAGGTGGCAAAGAAACGAATTCTAAAAATTGAACAAGTAGCGTTTTACATGAGGCGGCACCGTTAAAAAAACAAACACCAGAAACAACGTCTCCGCTGCAGTCTGCTATGCCAGAGCTGATTTTATTCATGGGTTAGTAACAACCGCATCAATTTCTAATTTTTAAAATAGTCCATTTCCTAGTGCCATTTGTGAACTAAACGAGAGCTTTTCCTTGCTACCTGTTTGAATGAATAGGCTATGCAATAACCTTAATCACGTGTTTTTACTAATCCAATTTTCATGGGGTTTTAATATTGCGGTTCACAGTAAAAGTACGGCAGACTCGGCGGGCGTCTGGTGTTTTTTTTATTATTTTATTTAAACCACTGCTGGACGGCCATAGTCTGCTGTGAACGTCACGGGCACATCTACAAACAAGGCTGCATAATGGCTGCTGTTCAGGCTTCTGTGTGCTAACGTGAATTGTTATGTTATTTGGACCACGGCGGCGGAGGGTAGGCCTACCGAGGACCTCGTGATTATTTTATAATAACACACACAGTCGGCTCTACAATTGTTAATAGCATCGGGAGTTATTTCTCATTTTAGTTTCTGCCTACTTGCTGTGCTTGTGTGAGGAGAGGGGAGAGAGTGGAGTGCTCTAATGCCACCTCTTCTTAGCTGCTTTCTTTAACTGTTTTAGTTACTCTACAATTAAGACAGGGGAAGAACGCAGACAGGAGGTGGGGGCATTGGAGCACAATACATCCGACCGGTGTTGTATTTATTTTTCTGTCTTCTTGTTGTATTTATTCCTGGCTGGCCGCGGACCTGTGCGCGCGGACACACGCATGGCTAGGTGGACTTTGACCATAACGTTATTCAGTGGTCTTCAATAGCTCCCAATAGATATAGTATAATAAATGGAACTTTGCCGTTTACAAGACTGGTGCACTTGTCTTGCTTTAAGCTGCCACTTTGAATAGAAATGAGAAGGTGCTATATTATTTGTTATGAATAAACTTTTAAAAAAAAAGTAGATATCAGCTTAACTGCCTCTTACACTTAACTTTTAGCCTTATTATGGAGATATGTGTACTGTTGTATGTAAATAGGAAATAGTTATTTAACTACCAAGTCACATATATGTCCCAATTCTCTTGTATTTTTTCCCCCTTCTGTTTCCAGTTTTGCATGCAAATGTAGGTTTTTATTTTTATTTTGTAAATTGCTTTGAGGAATATATACAGTAAAGTGCTTATTAAAGTCAAATATCTTTCTTAATTATCTTTTCTTTCTTTTTCCAGGTCTACATGTTTTGAATACAAACGTAAATGCGGTGGATTTGTAAGTATTGTACCTACTTCTCAGAAAATCATTGAAGAATAATTGAACATTATAGAGCTGTCCATGGATATTTTGGAAGAAACTGTCCATTGCCCTGTATCTACAGTGCAGTGACTGTCATCTAGTTTTCCCATCACAACAATCTCTGAAAAACCACTTGAGACAACATGGAGTTTCACAGCAAGGACCTATTGGACATTTAAACTTGAAAATGAACTGTCAGTTATACGATTTCAATGATCCAGTGACTATAAAACCATTTCTGTACATTGTGGTAGTGGACAACAAGGCATTCTTTAATCTTCAACCTTTCTCTGCCTGCAGTGCCTGGTACCTGGACCACTTCAGATGTTTTGAAGTTTGCAGCGCTGATGATCTCCAACTGGTTGTGGTCGAACCTGCTGAGCTGAACCACTACGCCCCTCTGTCAGCATACGCCGTGCAAGAAAGACACCTGATTTCTCCGAAGGCCTCCCTACTGCACTGAGGTGATAATTTTTCTGATTGTCATTTGAATACTTATAACTATCTATAGCTCATCCTTTCACCGCCAAAATAAACATTCAAAATTATCTCTGCATGTGACAGGTGCGTCGGAGAAGGGTACTTAAACATAAGAGGAAAGTAACGTACATTGTCTCGTTTTCTAGTTTATTCTTTCCATGAAAGGTAACGTTTTGCTGAATTGTCTGATTGCTGAAACGTTGCCTTTAATTGAGTAAATATGCCAAAAAATTAGACAGTGTGCGGCACTTTCCTCTTAAAGGTGTCAGTGTTTCTGGAGAACCCTTGTTGTTGTTGTTTTGTCAGTGAATGTCTACTCATCTGCTACATGTCCGTACTTTGTGAGCAATAGTAAAATCCAATGGTAATACACAGCTTAGGTTCTGTAAACTGGAATGTAACAAAGGGGCCACCATAGCTACCAACATGCCACTTTACAGAGCCTAGGCTTTGTATTCCCACTTCATTTGTTTGCAGCACACAGAGTACGGACACGTAGCAGATCGTGAGGAGAAATTCACTGATTATGATAAGCATTCTCCCCCGAATTGCTGACTCTACCTTAAGCTTTACTGCCAAAATATACAAAATTTTTAAATAAATGTTCGGTTATTTCATAGGGTTTAATTAAGGCATTCAATTTGTAGTCTGGCATAAAACAAATCCAACACCTTGAAGTTACTTGTATGATATCCATAGGCTGATTTATGATATTTGATCATGACACAACCATTTTTGTAACATAATTTCTATTTTTTATTAGTTGGGATTCACCATGTTGCTGCGCGTCATCCTTAGCCAAGAGGACATCCGGAGGATAACAATTGACAGCATGCCAGAGACTGTTGATGGCCTTCACTTGATGCTGAAGAACAAGCTTGGATTGGAAGGTGACTTGGTGGTGCAGTTCCAAGATCCAGAGTTCGATAATGAGCTTTGCAACTTGAGTAGCATGTCAGAGCTGCCTAAGGACAAAGTGACTTTGAAAGTATACAGCAAGAATCTTGAATCCTATCATACAGACTCAACCTTAGACATGGCAAGCCTATCCACATCCTCTGAGGGAAGCCCCAGCCCCTCTGCCTGTCATACCCGTCAGCTGCCACAGCCATTTGACATCCCTACTTTTTCATGTGATGTGGAACTTAAGTTGAAGAAAGGAAATGAAGCCTTCCATAAAGATGGAACCCTTCTTGATGTGTCCAAAGACACAAAATCAGACATTTTGGATAAAATAGCAGAAGCCATCTATGTCCACAACCCATACCCAACACGTGAGGATTATGACTTGGCGTCACAAGCTCTCGTCGACAAACATCCCTGTCTGAGGGAACCAGGATCTGTCAGCGGTTGGTACTGTTGGAAATTTAGCTTGAAGTTCAAAATGGGAAACTTCAGACAGAAGCTACGATCGGTTGGATGCCCAGAGCTCAAGATCAACTCAAGCTCTTCAAGTACACCTGGGAAAGAAAAACTTAAGAGGGCCAGAAAATCTGAAGTCAATTTCCTGCCAGACCTCCCAGAGGGAAAAACACAACGTTCCCTCGAAGAGGAAAGAACCGAGATGGTCACCGAAATGAAGAAAAGGAAAATTGATTGGCAGAAAATAAAAGGATTGATGACCAGCACCTTTTCTTTACGGAGAAAAGAAATTGTGGAGGATGAGCCACCTGTGGCGGACGTCAGAGAAAGATGGCCGGCACTGTTCTCTGAACGTCAGGTAAAAGTATTTTTCTATTTCAGATGCGGTTAGGACGATCAGATTTTAAATTGCTTAAGTTTTGCTAAATAATTTATTTAAGAATGGTTAATATCAGTCATTAATAATTTGGTATAACGAATACATTGATTTAAAAAAAATAATAAAAAATCTGCAACAACAGTAAAGTAATTGAATTTACAGCCAACCGCTTGTGTTCCTTTGCTTTTTTCTGCCTACCAGATAGAAGCGGAGTTTGCTCGCCTTACGTCTGTTGACCTGAAAGACTCCCTCTTCGCTGGCCTAGACAAGTATCTGCTGAGGTTCCTTGAGTTGTACAGAGCCAGGGGTCTGGTGGAGCTGAACTGCCTTTTGAGGACTCTGGATATTGACGTACGTGTGTTGATATTTGTCTGTTCACACAAAGCCAATTACATCTACCTAATCCATTTTTCTTGTCTATCTATCTAGTCTATAACCTTCCCATGCGTTACAGATCATAGAGCAATAGTTTCAAAACCTCTTGTAGACTCATATTTTGAGCTAGAACTTTTGGCATACTTCTATAATGAAAAGTTATTTATTTAATTTTAGTCCAATATTCATCTTTTCCGAACATATTGATTTATTTCTGAACTGAAACAAGTATGAAGACTTTAGTAGAATATATAAAATCACTTAGAATTATATTCTGATTTCTGGTCTAATACATCCCATCTGTATGTTTATTGTTTTTACAGGGTTCCAACCAAAGGCAAAGGGCAGTTGTTTTGATGGGGCTCCCCCACTATTTAAAAGATGGGTCCACACTGTACAAGAAAGTACAGGTATGTTTTTCAATTATAATTTAACAGACCACACCAGATAAACCAGCACCACACATTTTAGAGCGGCAGAAGTGATCATTGAGAGGGATTATTAGTTTGACTCTACTTTGTTTTTTCTTAAATGTTGCATAGTCTGCCTTTAATCTGTTTAAAAATGTCCCATATGATTTTAATTAATACTTCACCCAATTCATATTACAATTTAAGAAAAGTTCCAATATATCTTGTCACAAGTGTATGTATGAACCATACTTAATGGATCACAAAATAAGTTATCTAAATTTTTGGGGAATGTATTTAAATTGAATTGGCCAATATGGCTAACAGAATTGTGCACTCCCTAATATTGGTATCTGTTACTGCTGTTGTTGTGAAACCTGAAATCCATGGGTATCGTTAAAGGTTTATCTTTTTTTAACATATTTGTCCACTTTGTGTAGGTCACAGATGCAGAGGAGGACTGGACAAAGGGAATGGCAGTCGGCATCCTCATGGTGGCACAGGTTGATGAGCTGGTCCGTTTTGCAGTGGTCCTCGAGGAAGAGATCATCCTTCCAAGCCTAAGTGATTTTCCAACTGCTGTGGCACTGCTGATGGGTCTGCTCTTTGCCCTTAACATCGACTACCCCAGGGGCCTTAGGTACACTTTTGAAGTTATTCAGAAGGTGCTTATGGACATTGGTGGAGGGCAATGCTCTGCAGTGGTTCATGGCTTGAAAAACCGACGCTTAAAAAGCAGAGTTTACACATTTATCTGACCAAAAGTGAACATTGTTGAGTGTTAAATGGACTCATTTAAGGTTAGGTGTTTGCGATCTGAAGAAAGCAATGTTCTGCATTGGTTCATGGTGTAAGAAATTAAGTTGTTGAAACTGTGCATGTTTAAGAGTTCAAGCAGAGTTTACCGTGTTCTGGTAACAAAACCAAATTTCACAAATGCAGGGGGAAAACTAGTCTGAAAATATGCATTTCCAGTTGTAAATGACTACCAAAAATACACATCATATATAGGTGGTGTCAACTTGTGTATAATAATAAATAATTTGTTGCCATGCAACAATGTGGATTTACAAAAAGCGCATAAAAAATTATCAGTAAGTAAACACAACTCAGAATTGTCTGTATTGCTGTCTCCCACATCCAGACAGTGTCTAATCTTCTACAGTGGCCATTCACTTTCACAGGCTGATAAAGTGTCAAAATATAATGCCCATCCAGGTCTTTATTTAGTTAACCAGAACAAAGTTGGTGCTGTAAGTTGCATGGTTTTCAATTAAGAGTCAATTTCTCATACCATGTCCACATTTTGGTTGGCATTCAGATTATGAAGACAAGTTTTCCCCCTGCATCCTTTTTTGTTTTATGTTTTGTTGCACTATTTGTAAAGGCAAAGTGTTGAATGCCAACTAATGTTATCACAATATAAATCTGTAGAAGAGAATTTGGGGGAGGAAATTATTTTAGGACTGATATCTAAATGAAACGCATTAAAATAACAAGTATTTGGCAAAAATGTGTGCATAATATAATTGGTAACAAAATAATATATGCAGAAAAGGGCTGTAAACATCCTCAACAGTACAGATTTGATATTTTGATGTGTCGGTACAGTTGTAACTTGTTACTGTTTTTTTTATATGTGAAGATTTCATCTTCAAAAAAAGAAAAAGGTAGGCCTACAATAAAACTGTCAGTGACTGCCAATCTCTGGTGTAAAGGCTCGTCATTTACTCTTTTGAAAAAAAAAATCCTTAGACGTAATGAAATGTGATGTACGCAGATAATATGTAGTGAGCAATGTTTTTACAGGTTAAAAAGAGAAATCATATCCACTTAGAAATGTAAGTAGATCTTAATAGAGTATTTAAGATATTGGTAAGTGCAAATAACTAGTATATCAGTTAAATTAACTTGTACATTTATGTTAACTTGATTGAGGTTTACATTCAATCAGTTCATAAATGTAAGTACAACTCACTAGTATTGCAGTTAAATCAACTTATAAATTTATGTCATCTTGATTGGGGTTTGTTTTCAATCAGTTCATAAATGTAAGTTAATCTCACTAGTTTTGTAGTTACATCAACAAGAAAATGTATGTTACTTATAATGCTATTTAAGTTTAATCAACTAATACATTTAAGTAGTTTTGACTCAAGGTAAAGTTATGTCAACTAAAGGTTTCAAGTAATAAGGACTGAAGATGGAGTTGAGTCAACTAGCAATATCTAGTTAAGATAACTTATTGTCTTAGTTGTCTTGACATAAAATTTCAAGGCAGCATGGACACTTGAATTTTTAAGTTGAAACAACAAGTTCGGTTTTACAGTGCATGCGCCGTCGAAGCCGTGATAGTAAACATCAAAGATAGCTGCGGATATGTTGTGTGAGTTTGAGACTGCTTTGGCCTCAACCCTTTACGATTTGGAAGACGGCACTCAAATCTTTCATTACCAAGTAAGAGGAATGTTCTGTTTTGCCGACCGACCACGGCAAATGTTAAATTTAACAGTTAACCCGCTGTTCACTAAATGAACGGGGCTTAATACGTCGCATTGTTCATTGCTCTGATTGGTTGTAGTGCTATCAAATTGCGTGCAGTGGCATTTGAAGAGACAAATCTAATTCATGAGAGGCACCTGTTATACCCCTGGCAGGTAAGCCAGGCAGTTTTTCAGGTTAGAGGCCAGTCTAAAAGCAGCATCGCCATCACCCATTGGCAGTAGGATGATTGGATATTCAATAAGTGTGGAGCTCATGTGCATATTCAAATTCATTTAAAAAGAAACTTGTAATACAAAAAAAGTTACTTTTCTAGTATACTTTTACTATGTAAAGTTGTATTGTGGTAGGAGTAAAGGAAAAAATAAGCCTATTTGGGTTTATTTTGGGCATGTACGACTAGTGTATAGCTCATTTGCATATTAAAATTCATTTTCAAAGAAACTTGTAATACAAAAAAATGTAATTATCATGGATACTTTCATTGTGTAAAGTTTCATTTTGATAGGACTAAAGGAAAAAAATAGCCCTATTGGGATTTATTGGTGTTTCGCCTTATTGGCACACATCTCGGATTGATGAGAATTAAACATATTTCCCCAACTAGGATTTCTTAGGACTTTTAGTATGTTGTTCTGGACACCTCATAGAAATTATCTGAGCTGAAAAAAATTATTTTACAATTTATTCTATTTTTGGCCCCAAAATGCCTTACTTTGCCTGGCCTATATAACGATCGTGTGCAGCCGCAGCGTTACATGAATCCACCTGACATAAATCTGTTCAGTGGCACAGACGTTAAAAAGCATACAATACAAATAGGTTTATTAATCTGAATGTAGAGCATGTCACGATGTGTAAGGTGGCCGCCTATATGAACGGACCGAGGGCTGAGAACAAGGCTACTGATCAGATAAATGATCGGTCAAACGTAAAATCATCAGGAAATGATAAAAACATCCCGATGGAGATTTCTATGCAGTGATTTTGCTTCAAACTGTACAGGGACGCGTGTGACAGTGACACTCTTTCTTCAGTCGGAGCTGCAGCGTAAAGTGAAAACAAACTCAGGGTAGGTCTAACCACCTCCCGAGCAGGTTAGACCCACGGCGTATGTTGCCGCAGTAACTGACCCTCGGTTGCGCTGAACCTGCTACCTGAAACGGAAAACCCAGAGTTTCCACCAACTCAGAGCGAACAAACTCTGGGTTGCCTCAAAACCAGCTACCTGAAACAGGCCTCTGGTGTGTCAGTGAAACTCACTGCACGTTATTATGTCTCTTAAAGGGCCATAGCCTTATGGTTACCATCTGTCTGTCACTGAATGTGTTCCTGTCAGTGTGTCGTCTGATTCTGCTGCTGTGTGTGTGTGTCTGTTTCTGTGTCTGTGTGTAGGCTGTCAGGTTGTTTGATCACAAAGGAAGGCTGTGCTTCTCTGGCCTCATCTCTGAGTGTGTGTGTGTGTGTGTGTGTGTGTGTGTGTGTGTGTGTGTGTGTGTGTGTGTGCACGTTACCTGTCCGTCGAGGTGATGGAACACCTGATCTGTGTCACGTGGACTCGACTCACATGACTTGATTTGATTCTTTATGTTCATCATTTCCTTCACAGCCAGAAAGAAAAAGAAAATTGCAGAATTACAAACCTATAAATAAAAAAGAAAAACATTAAACTATTGTTGTTTTGATATGGTTAAAATATGTAGGCCTATGTCAATGCCACGTTTTGTGGCTTGTAGCCTACGATGTGAAACATCATTTTCACTGTATTTTTGCTGCTGGACAAGCAGCTTGCGAGGAGAATAGGCTCAAGCTGATTTAGCTGTGTGTCAGTTTGGCGCGACTGGCACAGTGCTAGTCTTAACGGTCCAATCCATTAAGATGTGAAGCAAAATAAAACACACTTCATGCAAAGCGCAGCGTGAACCTGTCGGCACTGTGCAGGAGATGCTCCTACTATTGCTAACTAACACATTGATACAGTTGGAAATCCGTCCCCCCCCCCCATATAACAGCTAACGACACAACGCATTTAGGGCTGCAACTAACGATTATTTTGATAATCGATTAATCTGTCGATTATTTTCTCGATTAATCGATTATTAATCGATTAGTGTTTTGGCCCGTAAAATGTCAGAAAATGGTGAAAAATATTGATAAATTTTCCAAAGTCCATGTTGACTTCCTCAGATGTATTTTTATGTCCAAAACACAAAGATATTTCAGTTTACTGTCATAATAGGATTAAAGAAACCAGAAAATATTCACATTTGAGAAGCTGAAATCAGAGAATTTGGACATATTTTATTAAAATATGACTTGAAACGATTATCAAAATAATTGGCGATTATTTTAATAATCGATTAATAATCGATTTGTCGATTAATCGTTGCAGCTCTAAACGCATTAATACAGCTGGAGGGAAACAACTCACTCACTACAGACACTATACTAAACTACACTCACTTAGTTTATATTGGGTTTCCACAACTGTATAAATGCTTTTTTTTTGCGTGCGGACATTCCAAAAAAGTCAAAACAGTCGCTACAGACACAACACTACAGTGTCTGTAAAATGTAGAAGCACAAGTAGCTGACAGCTCACTCAACTTAGTTATTGTAGTAAGAGTAGTAAACTAACAGCTCACTAAAGCAGGAGATCTTCTATGTAATTGTATCTCAGAGGTGTAATGACGTTTTGACATATAGCTATTTATAATCAGCTATTTGTGGCTGTCGCTACTAAACAGACAAGATCACTGAAAATATGCTGCTAACAGGATGCTGAGATATAAACTTTATATATTTATCTATAATCTAATTTATTTACTGTCTGAAAAACAGACATACAGCAGTTTGTATGTTGTAACATTTTCAGTTGTAAAACATACAACATCATAGCTTAAATCAAAAAACTGTAGTGCCATTGAAAAGCACAAATCATGTATCATTACACATTGTGGAGCGCCTGTGTTCCATAGGAGGAGTTCCCCGTGTTAGTCGGCAATATGGTTGCAAAATTCCAGGAATTTTCAAAGTTGGAAACTTTCCATGGGAATTTATGGAAATGTACTAAATTTGAAGCAACCCAAATGCACTAAAAAAGCAGTTTTTTCAACTAAGTTTTATAATATTTATCAAAATTTTATTTCAAATCAGATTTTTGTTAGTGAAAAAAACACATCATGTAATTATACTTACATTGTGGAGCGTCTGTGTTCATCTTATTCTCTGAGAAGTGTCCGTCATTCGTTCCACAATCAACTTTTTCACCGTTTGAGTTTCACCATCTACTGTATCTAGAAGTACTAGATCTGAGGCACGATTCTCAATATTTTAATTAGATTCGTTAGCCAATAGATGTCGCTAACAGGTAACTAAGCCTAGTTATCATCATAAGAGTAGTTAGCTGACAATATAAATGTAACATTTCACACAGTAACCCCTATTCTTCAAATCTTTGTTTGATAAAGAGGAACCTTCTTTACAAAAGGTTCAACATGCTTCACATTATAATATTAATATCAACACTAACTGTGCACAATGTCACAGTTACGGTGCATGTTAAAATGCAATAAAGGCTGTTCCCTCCCTCCCGCTCTCTTTCTCTCTCCCGCCCTCCCTCCCTCTCTTTCTCCGCTCTCTCTCTCCCTGTCTCCCCCTCTCTCTCTCCCTTTCCCTCCCTCTCTCCTCTCTCTCTCCTTCCCTCTCTCTCTATCTCTCTCCCTCCCTCCCATACATAATTAACACTCTTATTTTTACATAAAATAAAGAAAACACACGCTTTATATGACACCACACGTGGATAGACACGCCAGTAAATATATTAGCCCATTAGCCACGTATCGGCAGACAACACAGGCCTGTTACTATAAATAGCATTAGCCGTATCGGCAGGTAACACCTGTTACTATAAATAGCCATAGCCCAACTCCATGAAACTCACCGAAACAATGCAGGAAGCGGTTATCCTCCGGTACACAGGTTGTCTTCCTCTCTTCAGATAATACGTCAAAGGCATTTTACACTTTAGTTTCACTCACGTTCGTAGTTTAACTTGTTTTATAAATCAATTGTCTCTCTTTGTGTATTAATTTCATCTCAGGCCGTGTCGAACTTTTCTCTCTCATGGAGGCGGGACTTAACTTTACCATCCAATGAGAAGTCTGCATTCCTCCTGATAACCAATCAAACGACTCAATGCGAGACCAACATTGATTGACAAGCTATTTTAGCGAATAGGAATGCAGGAAATAAAATAAATAATAAAATAATCATATAGGCTAATAATGATGTATTATAATGATCTTATCATGAACGCGGCTATGGGCATTTCTTTCTTTCTTTCTTTCTTTCTTTATGTTAACCCATTTTTGTCACTGGGTTACACTTACAACGAAACAAACAAACAAACAAAGAACTAAGGTGCGGGGTAGTGGCAAGGCATCTTCCTGTAAAGGTCTATGACAGGGCAGAACACTGAGTTACACTTCATAGTCCAAAGTGAGTTTACTAGAGCAAATAAACAATTAAAGACAAATAAATAAATACATGTTGAGCCCATCTTGTCTCCCTATGTCTGTCTTTCTATCTATCTATCTATCTATCTATCTATCTATCTATCTATCTATCTATCTATCTATCTATCTATCTATCTATCTATCTATCTATCTATCTATCTATCTATCTATCTATCTATCTATCTATCTATCTATCTACAGTCATATGAAAAAGTTTGGGAACCCCTCTCAGCCGGCAACATTGCACTGATTTGTTGAACCATGTACAGATACACAATCTGCAGCCAGATGTTCTTGCTGCAGATTCACAGTAGGGAGGGAGTGACATAAACATTAGAGTTTTATTAAAAATGTGTGTCCCCCCCACTTCTGAAATCAAAATTTCGTCCTTGGTTACAGGCATTAAAATCAACAAAACCACAAGGGTACCCATATTTTTGCACAGCCAGTTTTTCACATTTTATTTTATTTCATACAACCAAATACTGCTTTTCAAAAAATCTTTGTTTAGAAAACATCCCAGTAGTTAGCTGTTCTTGGTAAATTAAAGACATACCACTTTTATCTTTTTTTTGTGAAAGCAGAGTCAATTATAATGCCGGCTGAGAGGGGTTCCCAAACTTTTTCATATGACTGTATCTATCCATCCATCCATCCATCCATCCATCCATCCATCCATCCATCCATCCATCCATCCATCCATCCATCCATCCATCCATCCATCCATCCATCCATCCATCCATCTATCTATCTATCTATCTATCTATCTATCTATCTATCTATCTATCTATCTATCTATCTATCTATCTATCTATCTATCTATCTATCTATCTATCTATCTATCTATCTATCTATCTATCTATCTATCTATCTGTCTGTCTGTCTGCAGTGTGTGTGTGTCTGTCTGTCTGCAGTGTTGTGTGGTTGAGTCTCAGTTCATTGTTGATGCAGCAGCGCCACCTTCTGTCCAAACCAACAAACTACAAGCTGAAGTCAGAGCTGCTGAGAGGAGGAAGAGGAGGACGCTCACACTCAACATGCTTTAGTTTAAAGGTGGAGTCAGTGATTCTGGAGAACGCTTGTTGTCTAAATCACTTTTTATCTAAATCAGTGAATATCCTCTCATGATCCACTACCTGTCTGTACTGTGTGTGGGCAGTGTGAATACACAGCATAGCCTCTGTAAACGAGAGGCACCTATTTGCAGACCCATGGGGAAGCGGAGCTCCACCGGAAACAAGAAATGTCTTCTTCGTTTTGTTTTACTGCCGGCGATCACCCAGCGGTGAATAATAACAAGACACAGTTTCCACCGGTTATGGTGCTAGTAGACAGTAAAATAAGTCAGTTTGTTAAGGGTCCCAAGTGGCCAGGACGGTGGTAGAAAGTAGATGTTGAGGTAGAAGATGAATGAAGCAACGAAGCTTTGTGTACATCTTCCGAAATCCGTCTCTTTAATTCACAATTATCACAAGTAGGTCAATCACATACAAATATCAACTCTTATAAATAAAACACAAAAAGTGCCACCACATTAAAATAAACAGATCATTTTAAAAATGGGGTGAAAGACATTAACGTTTGACACATAAGGTGACAGTTTCCATTGTAGATCCTGATTGATTTATTACCAGATCCCTTGTCCTCTAGTGATCACAGTTTTAATTATTATATCATTTCTATATTCATATTAGGCTATTGCACGATCGATGCTCGTCTGTGACTTTGTGATCACGCAAGTGAACAGTAACGATCGCGTGCAGCCGCAGAATTACATTTCAACCAGACATAAATAGATGTTCAGTGGCACAGACGTTAAAAATCTCCTGATAATAAATAAATAAATAATGAGATACATACAATACAATAGGTGTATTAATCTGAATGTAGAGCATGTTCACGATGTGTAAGGTGGCCGCATATGAACGGCACGAGGGCTGAGAACAAGGCTACTGATCAGATAAATGATCGATCAAACGTAAAATCATCAGGAAATGATAAAAACATCCCGATGGAGATTTCTATGGAGTGATTTTGTTTTAAACTGTACAGGGTCACATTGTGACAGTGACACTCTTTCTTCAGTCGGAGCTGCAGCGTAAAGTGAAAACATTAGCCTTGTTTGAGATGTCGCCGTCTGGCTCAGACCTGCGCAATTATGACGCTCGTCTTGCTGAGCGCACAGCATTTATGCAGCATTTTTGTTGTGTGCTCAGCAAGACGCGCGTCATAGTTGCGCAGGTCTGAGCAAGACGGCTCCAAGTCGAACGAGGCTAATCTCAGAGTAGGTTACAATTCTGACCAATGAAATGAGTTCAGGGCGTGGCCCCATCGTGTTTCCGGTGGAGGTCCGTTTCTCCATGGGCCTGCAAAGAGGTACTCTTGCTGTAAACGGCATGTTGCTAGCTACATTGGGCCCCTTTTGTTTAATAAATCCCTTTGTGTACATACCAGTTTACAGAGCCTAGGCTGTGTATTGTCACCAGTTTTTTTTCATTGCACACCCAGTATGGACAGGTAGCGGATCATGAGGAGATATTCACTGAATATGAACGTGTTTATTAAAAAAATCCCAAAAAACGGGGGCGCTCCGGTGGTGTAGTGGATAGAGCGCGTACCATATTGGCTCCGGCCTTCGTTGCAGTGGTCGCGGGTTCGAATCCGACCCGTGGACCTTAACTGCATGTCATCACCTCTCTCTCTCTCTCTCTCTGTCTCCCCATTTCAGCTCTGTACTGTCAATAAAGCTTGAAAATGCCAAACAGTTATCTTAAAAAAAAATCCCCAAAACATTTCTACTGTTATGTAAAATAGATCCTTGAATTACTATTGGTTAAAATCTTGCTCGTTTGCTTTTCCACTGGAATGCCTGAGAAGTGAATGTTTAATAATGTATGACGTTAAAATTGCAAATACAACACATGGCTTAAGATAAATGCCAAAATAAATCTTTCCCCAATTCCACTCCGTCAAATAAATGTTTAACCGCCGAAGACAAAATGTAAATAGTAAGCTTTATTTATAGAGCGCCCTTCACAGACCAGGGTCACAGAGCGCTTCACAATGGGAAGCAACAACAGATTAAAAATATACATACATTTAAAAGGCCAATTACAATACAGTGATAAAACATAGCAGCCCCAAGAACAAATTAGGCAAAAGACTCTATTGAACGCAGAGAGATGGGAAGATCGTTCCAGAGCTTGGGAGCAACAGCCTGGAAGGATCGGTCACCTCTGGTCCGCAAACGAGTACGTGGAACCATCAGCAGTCTCTGCTCCACAGACCTCAGAGCCCGAGCAGGGGTGTAAGGCTGAATCAGATCACTGACAGAGGATGGAGCCTGGTCATGCAAAGCCCTAACAGTTAGAACCAGAATTTTAAAGTTGGTCCTAAAGGGCACTGGCAGCCAATGCAGAGCTTTTAGAATAGGGGATATGTGGCTCCTCCTATTAGAGCAGGACAGAATTCTCGCTAAATCCACCTAAATCTAAACTGGTACGAGTCAATCTATCATATCAAAGTTGGGCGTCTCAATAAGCTTTGGCAAACATCTGATGTAAAATAAATCTTCATAAATATTTTTAAACTTATTTTAAAGAAACTGCTCTCTTACTGTCTCCAGACCGCCAGACAGCCAGATAACTGTTGTGATCAAACTAGAATGACAATGTCTTTAATGTGGATTGATAAATATTCCTATAACTCTTTCCAGATGCTTTACTATCAGGAAACTAACTCCTCAATGAAGGATGGAAATACGATGAAAAATAATGGAAGACATTTTTTTTTTTTTTTTTTTTGGTCTGTAGCAGTGACAGTTTCCCTCCAGTAGATGGCAGCTGCATCGAAAAGATTTAGAAGATTTTAGCTTCAGTGCCCCCGACTCCTGGAACAACTTACAGCAACAAATTAAACTAAATATCTTCATATCCTTTAACCAATTTAAACAAACTATCTTAAATCTGCCAAACTCTACCTGTAACTGTTTTAATTAGGCTATATTGTGCTTTCACCCATTTCATTTTAATTGCTGCCACTCTTCACCACTGTGTAAATGTTTCAATAGTTTTTTCTCTTCACCTGTTGTTGTGTATTTGATGTTTTTGCATTGAATATTGTGTATGTATTGTTGTTTTTCCTTTGAATTTGTTTGAACTCGACGTCATTGTAAATGAGGGTCATCACCCCTCAATTGGTCTCTGGAGGATAAATAAAAGTTAAATGAACAATTAAAAATGAAATATAGAACATCACTGAACATTTAGTTTTTTCTGCAATTTGATTTAAAAATATTTCCATATATTCTAGATTCATTCCACTTGAAGTGAAATTAATCTAGAATGAACCTACTTTTCAGATGGTTGACATTTCTGCATTATAAATCCTTTTTTTAACTGGTTTTGTGTAATATTCTAATATTTTGAGATACTGGTACTATGTACTTTTTGAACGGACTTTTCCATGATATTCTAATTATTTTAGATTCACCTGTATATCATATTAATAGAATGTGTGTGTGTGTGTGTGTGTGTGTGTGTGTGTGTGTGTTTGTGTGTGTGCGCGCATGCGTGCATTTGTGTGTGTGTGTGTGTGTGTGTGTGTGTGTAATCGGGAGAGAGACTATGTTTATTTAATGAGTTTTAACTTTAACTTCTGTGTGTTTAATGGAAGACCCGATGCTTACTGCTGACACGGCAACTTAGCATAATTAAAGAGACACGCACACACACACACACACACACACACACACACGCACACACACACACACACACACACACACACACACAGACACACACACACACACTGACACACACACACACACACACACACAAACACACACACACATGCACGGAAACACACACATAAACACACACACATAATTAAACAGACGTGTGTGTAACAATTGTAAAGTAAACATACAAGAACAAACCAATCAGGGAGCAGCGTTCAAAAGCATTTAAATCTTCTGTCTGTCATGTAAACAGGATCAGACCAGAACACACACACACACACACACACACACACACACACACACACACACACACACACACACACTCACACACACACACACACACACACACACACACACACACACACACATATACACATGCACATAGCCACATTAAAGGTGTAGTCAGTGATTCTGGAGAACGCCTGTTGTTAAAATCACTTTTTCGTCAAAATCAGTGAATATCTCCTCATGATCCGCTACCTGTCTGTACTGTGTGTGAGCTGAAAAAAACATCCAGTGTTAATACACAGCCTAGGCTCTGTAAACTGGTATGTAAGCAAAAGGACCCACCATAGCTAGCAACATACCAGTTTACAGAGCCTAGGCTGTGTATTAACACTGATTTTGATAACAAGGGGGTTGTTGAATATTGGTGATAACATACGCACATTTCTCAATAAAAATATATAGAAGAGAACAGTTATCAAGTATGATTCTCATGTTGGATTTAAGGCCTTTGCACAGCTGATGCATTTATTCTTTTGTGAAATTAAATTGCGCTCAATTAATAATACAAAATAAATTATCAAACGAGTGAATACAAGCTTCCATATCAGCGACGTAAATACATTGTCTCTGTGGTGGATTTGAATTTGAATAGAGTTGCTGAGCAGAGTGTCATGATCCTGCTTGGGCCTTAGTCCCTTGTGTTGTTTCTTCCCCTTTAGCCTTGTCTGTGCTCTGGTGTAATTGCAGGGTTGTAGTCAGGTGTGCTGGAGTCAGTTACCAGCATTCACAGCTGCCATCAATCAACTGCTCTTCATATACCCGGCCCTACCTTCCAGACACGGCCAGATTGTAAACTCTGTTACCCAGTCAGTAACTCTCCAGCCACCTAGACCTTTTGTAGTTCCGCCTGCATTTAGCTTGTTGCTAAATTCTGTTCTTTTTTGCCACAGTCTCCCAGCCTGACTCCAGCCACCAGCTCCAGCCCTCGTCAGCCAGCTCTCCCTCCCTGGACCCCTCCGTCAGCCAGCTCTCCCTCCCTGGACCCCTCTGCCTGCCTGCTCTTGCCTGCCTCTGCTCGTCTCCCTGGATTCTCCCCTTGGCACTTCCCCCTGGACCCCCATGCCTGTCAGCCCCTCCAGAGCCCGGCCCTAAACCCCAGATTCCTTCTAAATAAACCGTCTTAAACTGGTGCTGTCTCTGCGCCTGTGTGCTCCCTGTCCAGCCGTTACACAGATATATAAACGCAGTTCTGTAACTGAGGAACTGTCGTTATCAGGGTTAAACTGTCTGGAGA
>NC_137231.1:36074696-36077196 GCF_949987685.1 Ammodytes marinus
TGCATTAAAATGATGAAAGATCAATATTTATTCACAATTTTTTTTTCAATTTTTTTCATGAAGGGGTTGTTGTTCAATCTATGTCATGATTTAATAAATCACAAATAAAAATTAACCCTTTAGATGCCAGTTTTGATCATATACCACCAACCGCTTTTTTGAAAAATACACATAAATTCAATATTCAACTTTTTTATTCAACTTTGATTATTATTAGTATCACCGGCTCACCCATCTGAATACTAGGTGAGAAAATTGAATTTGGGGCATTATTACTTTTTGTATAATGTCATATTGAATAAAAAAGTTACACTGGGACCGTTGAGTACATTTTGTGTATTTTGACCTTTAAATTGCATTAGATTTATGAAAGATCAATATTTTTTCAATTTTTTTTTTCATATTTTTCATGAAGGGGTTGTTGTTCAATCTATGTCATGATTTAATTAATCACAATTAAAAATTAACCCTTTAGATGCCAGTTTCGATCGTATACCACCAACCGCTTTTTTGAAAAATACACTAAAATTCAATATTCAAATATTTTTTTTAACTTTAATTATTATTAGTATCACCGGCTCACCCATCTGAATACTAGGTGAGAAAATTGAATTTGGGGCATTATTACTTTTTGTATAATGTCATATTGAATAAAAAAGTTACACTGGGACCGTTGAGTACATTTTGTGTATTTTGACCTTTAAATTGCATTAGATTTATGAAAGATCAATATTTTTTCAATTTTTTTTTTCATATTTTTCATGAAGGAATTGTTGTTCAATCTATGTCATGATTTAATTAATCACAATTAAAAATTAACCCTTTAGATGCCAGTTTCGATCGTATACCACCAACCGCTTTTTTGAAAAATACACTAAAATTCAATATTCAAATATTTTTTTTAACTTTAATTATTATTAGTATCACCGGCTCACCCATCTGAACAATAGGTGAGAAAATTGAATTTGGGGCATTATTACTTTTTGAATAATGTCAAATTGAATACAAAAAGTTAGATTTCTACCATTGACTTACATTATAACGAAACTTTTTGGCAACCCACCTTTAAATTAAAGTGAAATTTTTTTTTTGCCTCTGATTTCCCATTTTACTGCAGAAAACACAATGCAGTTGGGTAAAATGAAAGAGAATAGTAAAATTTACCCATTTTATCACCTCTTTTATCATCAAAATATGAATTTTTATGATGAAAACCACTCACTAAAACTACAAAATAACAGCTTTTTATTTTTATTTTTTCGTGTGTGAGTGTGTGTCTATGTGTGTGTGTGTGTGTGTGTGTGTGTGTGTGTGTGTGTGCAAGTGTAAGTGCATGTGTGTGTGTGAAAGTGTGCTTGTGTGTGTGTATGAGAGGAGAGAAATTACAAGGGGTACAGATTTACAGCCCTAATATCGTATGACACATGCAAACACACACCCCCCCACACACACACACACATACACACACTATCTTATTTTGTCATGGACATGCAGACATCAGTCCATACTATCCATATCAGAACACCTTTGACATTTTTCTTTAGATTTTTTGTCACATTGGCCAGTAATCCTGAAGTTTGACAGAAAATATGAAAATTTCAAATTTTTCCTCGTTTGTGTCATTTGGCATGTTTGTTCCTCGGTTTGAGACCATATGAAATGAATAAATCAACTAGAAATGGGTTAAAACCTAAAATGTGATGCCTTACCTTCAAAATGAATGGAAAAAATTATATAAATTCAGATTTTATCTTGCCATTGCCAAGGAATCAAAAATACTGGTTTTATGGCTTTTTATGAGTTTACGAAATGGCATCTTTTTACACAAGGATTTCAGTGTCTGTGATTTGAGTTCACACAGACTGACTCCTGGAATATATTTTTTCACTTCAACCATTCTGACTAAAAGATGTGTTCACTAACTACACATCAAAACCATTTTATTGTATTTTTTTATTATTGGTTTGCAGCCATGAATTATACAAGGATGCCAATTTGTTGTAAAGGGTCACCATAGAGGTCAGTGGGGGGGGGGGCTAAAATGGGGCATTTTTTTTATTGACCTTGTTTTTACGTAAGTTTATCAAGTTTACTACAGAGAAATGGGAAATTACAGTCAAAAATATTTTTCACTTTAATTTTAAGGTGGGGGTCAAAAAATGTCGTTATAATGGAAGTCAATGGTACAAATCGTGTAGTTAACGGTCCCAGTGTAACAAAAACATCTCACACAGTCAAAATGAAGTGGAAATGGATGAAACTCAGATGTAAAACACACCTTCTTACCAAATTTTATGGCTAGGGGACAATCACAGCCAAAATTATCTCAAAAATGCGACCCCAGATACACAAAATTCCACCAACGGGGCATAAGGGTTAAAGCATTGACCACCACTGGGGCTTTGGTTCAAGCTATTATTTTTGAAAGATGTGTAAATAAATAATAATGGATTGGATTTATATAGCACTTTTCAAGGCACTCAAAGACGCTTTACAGGGT
>NC_137231.1:36082196-36089696 GCF_949987685.1 Ammodytes marinus
TTGAATATTGGTATGGACACGTCCACACCGTCCATACGCAATTTTACGCCCATGGATCAGGAGTATTCTCATCTTCAGGTTTTTTAAAGCTTTACTGTCTACACAACTTCAATAGTTCTGGGTGTTGGCCGACTCTTTCAATCTTGTCATATATATTTGAATATCTTCAAATGCTATGACAAGCTTGATTTTGCGACACAACAATCAGGAAAAGTTGGTTCAACAGTTTATTTGGTTGATCCACAAGAGATCAGGAGTAAAAGTTTGTCCACTGTCTACACAACTTCAATAGTTCTGGGTGTTGGCCGACTCTTTCAATCTTGTCATATATATTTGAATATCTTCAAATGCTATGACAAGCTTGATTTTGCGACACAACAATCAGGAAAAGTTGGTTCAACAGTTTTTCAACCTCAACTCCATGCTATTCTACAACCTGGTTCATCGATTAGTTCCCATCAATAACCCAAATGGTCCCTTACCAAACTTCTCAGAATAGAAAAGGAAGAATTGGTTCCGAGCCTCTTCCCCTTTTTGAAAAGAAAAAATAACTCCCCTCAATTTTTCTAAGTATTTTGCACTCAAAAAGATTCAGAGTGTTTCTTTCGAGTTTTTCTTCTAAGTCTTTCGTCCATGCTAAAAGAACAAAAAAGTGGAACAGCTTCCCCAAAAACCCTCAGCAGCAGCTTCCCCAAAAAACTCAACTTCTTGCTCAAAACCCTGGCTTTATATAGTCTGAAGACAGAGAGAGTGGGTGTGTGTATTAGGAGGAGAGAGGGTGGGGGGAAGATGAGGGTGTGTGTGTGTCCAGCTCAAGGACCCACTGCCCCCCTTGTCTCTCTCACCCCTGACCTGTCTCAGGACAAGCCCAGGCATGCCTTTTCAGAGAGGCCTTAGGAATTCACAATTATGTATATATTTCAGGATAAAAACTTGAATACAACACTTTTAGTGATTCTACCTTAATATTAAAGGTCACTTGTTACCTTGCCTGTCTTATTAAAAATATCATACTTTTCCCTACGAAAACAAGAAATATACATTTCACATTTTCCTAAGAACAAGATATGTACAATGAAAAGTTGCAATATTCTTGCCTATCTCAACACCCTCTCTTGCAACTTCATAATTGACATATTCAACCATCATCAAGACAATAAATTGCCTTTGCAATAAAAATCATAAATTTAAAAAAAAAAAAATTAATAATATATATTTTTTTTTTAACCTGATCCACAAAACATAGCAATACATCACAGCTACAAAGCAGTAGGATACAGTATCCGTAATACGAAACTACAAATAAAGAAAAGCATAAACCCAGTATACCATAATATTAAGGTAAAACCCAATTCAGAGAGCAAAAACACAACACCAGATCAAAAAAAAAATATTAAAAGTAAAAATAAATGATGGATTACCAAAAACCTAATTTATGTAAATAAAAGGATTATATAAGCAACCTCAAAGTTCAAATCAATAATATGAAAAGAGTCCTCTAAATCATATAGTCTCAATAAAACACCACCCTGAGATAAGTAGACATGGAAATTCCTCAAGCAGAATACAAATGAGTACCCATGTAGAAAAATCACAACATCTTGACCAAATTCAGAGTAATGAGTCCGTCAGACAGTATAGTCAAAAGTTCTTAAGCTTTTGCTATGTCCAAAAACAACAATTCAGTCCCACGACGATTCAATCATAAAGACAGAGTCCATTTTCTTCGGCCTGTTGAGGCTCTTCTTCAAGCACAGAGCATGTAGATGAGTCAATATCTGAGTGTCTGCTTACACACAAGGTTTGTCCCAGGCATACACCTTGTTATAATCTCCTCCAAGCTTATAGCATATATGTTGGTGAGGACCAGTGGACTGTAGTGGACTGTATAGCTTGGATTAAGGGGATTGTGTTGTATAGGTGGCGTCGGTTAGAACCCCATAAGTCACATGAAGCAGTGGTCCAGTTTAGTGACTTTACTTATCTTCTGTTGGCATCACATTGGCATTGTGTGTGTGCAAGGGGGTGTGTGTGTGGGTGCGGGGGGGGGGGGGGGGGGGGTGTGGTCTCGAGCCTACATCGTAGAACATCTGCAGTTGCCCAGTAGTGAGAGCAGGAACATGGGCAGATGAAGAAAGGCCCACTGCAGGACAAGGTAGAGTTGATGCCCCAGCAGGATAGAGTTGCCGACCTACAGCAACTGATGGAGGTGCAATGGTTCACCTCACCCAGCAGTGGATGATTCTGCAGCTTCAGGAAGCATGGCGCAGTTTACCAGGATGTACCAGGAGTTGGAGAGTTGTCACAGCTGAAGATGTAGCTGTCAGGTGACGCCTGCGAGTCAGAGGTGTAGTAGGCCCCAGAAGCTTGTCAGCTTCTTCTGCAGACAAAAAAGTCTCCAAGCGGTTGTGATATAGTACTCCATGTTAAAGAAAAAATGCATATCAACAGCTAAAGCTGCTGAAGCTATATCTGGGATTTATAGAAAGGATCCTGTAGATTCTTGGTAGAACATAGAGCTTAATGTTTTAGTGAATAGGCAAAGGAGCCCTCTTGTCCATGAGAGGAAAAATATCTCATGATTGAAAAACAATAAAAAAGTAGCAAATGAAAAACTGTAGTAATCCATCAATAAAATAAAGGTAGCAAAGGTGTCTTTACTGGTGTTATGCTTCTATTGGTTATTTTGATTTATTTCCGGGTACTGACATAATATCAGGTAAGCAAAACAAAAAAATAAAAAATCCTATTACAGGAGTAAAAAAATAGCAAATCATTAAAAAAATTCAGTAGTAACTTAATATGATAAAGATAAAAATCTAAGAAAATTGTGGCTATACTGGTGTTAAGCACTCATGTTTATTTATTTATTTTAAAATAAAACAAAGAATAAAATTCACAGGTTAAAAGGCAAGTAGAAAAGTCTTCAGATTTTGTTTTAAAAGAGCTGAGAGTTGCAGCAGACCTACAGTGTCTGGGAGTCTATTCCAGACATGCAATGCATACAAACTAGAAGCTGCTACTCCATAATTATGTTTTGGCCACTAAGATAAATAAAAAATATGATTTACTTTCCCCAAAACCCTAATATAGGAAAAGGTTGGATGGGCTGGCAAAATAAAATTAAAGGGTGCTCTGGCCAACCACACAATGGGCCGTCGGACCAGAGACTCTACGCTGCCTACAAGTAGCTAAACTTCAAATAAAGCCGCGAAAAACAGTGTTACCAGTCCCATCCTTCCGTAGCAACATCAAATAAAATTTGAAGTCATTCTATTTGTCATTTTAGTTTTACCCTCAGCTAGGAAAACAAACAAAAAAAAAAAAAGAATGTGCTGGGAGAACAACATCTTCTATGTTTGAGAAGACTGAGATTATGTGAAAAGATAAAAGAAAAAAGAAACAATACACTAAAGTAGTAGAAAGTAAAAACTAAATATAGAGGTGCACTAAGTGCAGGTGGTAGAGGTGAACGTCGTAAACTAAGGCCATTAGTTAAGAATGAGATGTCTCCAATGGAGACACCAACACTAGAGACTGTCCATCCTTGCTGTTATCAGTCCCAAAAGGGTTAAAGGTCACAGGCCTAGGCCAGTGAGAAATGGCAAGTGTACAACTGGCATCCCTCTCTACCCACTTGACTGATCTTTGCACTCAGAGAAAAAAAGAAGACAATTAAATGCAAATGTATTTACACATTTAAAATAAAAAGCGCCCCCGAGGAAGACAATACCCACACGGCTTGTGTTATGTAGATAGAGGTCATAGGGATTCAACATCAGGACCAGGTAAAAATGGGATAAGGTGACTCAATTTAGTTTAGTTTCTTTACAGAGTAGTTTCAGTTGTTTCTTTAACCCATCAACCATAGCACCCTGTTGACCTCTGACCTCAGTTGTGTTGTAAGTGCATTTTAGGCATGAGAACCAGGTTCTCTTTAGAGACACATAAATAATATGTGTCCAACCTGGCCCTTCACATGTGCACCTGCAGTAATTACTTAAAGAGGCTTTCTCAAGTATAACTGTGGTGTGCGATTTTACCCCCTCCAAGGGCAATGGATCTTTGTAGTTTAAGCCGAAAAGAATAATAGTTGCCCTGTCTTCCCTGTAAATCTTTACTATAAATAAACAGTGATTATGGGTCTATCTATCTTATCGAGCCCCACGTTGGGCGCCATAATGATTATGCCGGTATTCCCTTCACCAGATTTAAACACCCCTAAATTAATATCAGGACGTTTGTGTGTATATATAGCCTGCCAGGTTCGTTTGTTCCTGGTTTGAACCTGTTCCACTATAAAGTTTATGTGTTCATCGACCCCTGCTCTTTATTTATGGCAAACAAAGACCAAAAGCTGATTTACACAATTCCCAAAAGGTTTTACTTTTCACCAAAAACCTTCACACCATATATTACCTTAAAGGCTCTGGTTTTAAAGCATGTTACCCTTTGACCCCTGCCTATCTACAAATCTCCCCCTGTGTTGATCCCCTAACGACCCTTACAATTGTCTCTTCTAATTTTATCCTAGGTTAAGTCCAGATTTCAGACCTTTATCCTTGATAAGTGTTTAGAAAGGAGGAGATTAGATAATAGGTTTTTAAGTTTTCTGGTGGATGAATACCTCACATTTACCCCTAGCTTCAAAAGACTACCGTTAAGTCCTCACTAAGTCCATACACCTGGATGAGCTTAGGCCAATAGATAAATGCAATTCCCTCCTAATTCAAGGAGTGTGTTTATGGGATGTGTATTCTTTGTTATCAGTAGTGTAGCCGTAGTGTAGGTTTGAATTGCTTACCTCAGAGGCGCCGCGGTCTCTTTAAAGAAAAACCCTAATTAGGTCCTTGTTCCCAACTCTAAACTAAAGATTCAGACTCAAGAGTTATAGCCTTTTCAAGAAATTTTATTTAACCAATACAAAAAGATTATACTTTCACAATATAAACAGAAAAAAATAAAATAAAATGAAAGGAAGGAAAATAAGTACCTACACTCCCATTTAAGTGGTTAATATATGTAGAGAAGTATAAGACTTAACTTATGTGTTGTATGTCTTGTGTTCACATTGAATTTAGTTCATGAGTTCTCCTTTTTCCAATCCACAAGAGATCAGGAGTATTCTCATCTTCAGGTTTTTTAAAGCTTTACTGTCTACACAACTTCAATAGTTCTGGGTGTTGGCCGACTCTTTCAATCTTGTCATATATATTTGAATATCTTCAAATGCTATGACAAGCTTGATTTTGCGACACAACAATCAGGAAAAGTTGGTTCAACAGTTTATTTGGTTGATCCACAAGAGATCAGGAGTAAAAGTTTGTCCACTGTCTACACAACTTCAATAGTTCTGGGTGTTGGCCGACTCTTTCAATCTTGTCATATATATTTGAATATCTTCAAATGCTATGACAAGCTTGATTTTGCGACACAACAATCAGGAAAAGTTGGTTCAACAGTTTTTCAACCTCAACTCCATGCTATTCTACAACCTGGTTCATCGATTAGTTCCCATCAATAACCCAAATGGTCCCTTACCAAACTTCTCAGAATAGAAAAGGAAGAATTGGTTCCGAGCCTCTTCCCCTTTTTGAAAAGAAAAAATAACTCCCCTCAATTTTTCTAAGTATTTTGCACTCAAAAAGATTCAGAGTGTTTCTTTCGAGTTTTTCTTCTAAGTCTTTCGTCCATGCTAAAAGAACAAAAAAGTGGAACAGCTTCCCCAAAAACCCTCAGCAGCAGCTTCCCCAAAAAACTCAACTTCTTGCTCAAAACCCTGGCTTTATATAGTCTGAAGACAGAGAGAGTGGGTGTGTGTATTAGGAGGAGAGAGGGTGGGGGGAAGATGAGGGTGTGTGTGTGTCCAGCTCAAGGACCCACTGCCCCCCTTGTCTCTCTCACCCCTGACCTGTCTCAGGACAAGCCCAGGCATGCCTTTTCAGAGAGGCCTTAGGAATTCACAATTATGTATATATTTCAGGATAAAAACTTGAATACAACACTTTTAGTGATTCTACCTTAATATTAAAGGTCACTTGTTACCTTGCCTGTCTTATTAAAAATATCATACTTTTCCCTACGAAAACAAGAAATATACATTTCACATTTTCCTAAGAACAAGATATGTACAATGAAAAGTTGCAATATTCTTGCCTATCTCAACAACAGACACACACACACACACACACACAGACACACACACACACACACACACACACACACACACACACACACACACACACACACACACACACACACACACACACACACACACACACACACACACACACACACACACACACACACACAGATTTTTTTAAATGTCTCTAGTCCATATTCAATTCATTTCACTCAGCCCTTCATTGTCCCCCGGGGAAACTTAACAGCACTTACGATAACGATCCATCAAATACATCAATAAAGCCAACGTGTCCACCTCCCGCTAGTGTCCGTAAAGGTGCAGTCAGCGATCCAGTGTTTATACAAGGCCTAGGCTCTGTAAACGGACATGTACTCTATGGTTGCGTTCCGAATCTCCTCCTCTTTCTTTTTTCTATTCTACATACTACATCCGACGATAAAAATAATCTAGTTAGGATGCAGTAGGCATACTATTGGGACATACTTTTACTCTCTTATTTCATCATAACATTGCGCCTTGATCTTGCCTCTTGCTTTTATATCCGTCGCATCCCCGTTTGTTTTCATATGGAGGCTCCGTCGATGTTACGTCACTTCACGTGCGCACTGGATTGTGGGTCAGAATCGCCCAAATAGGATGCACTTTTCAACACTAACAATCTTGGCCGCATGAAGTAGGACATCCGGGTACTTCTAACCATCCTAAATCTGGCCACAAGAATCGGGACATCCTAAATCTTTTTTCTACCAAACTATATAGTAGAAAGTATGAGATTCGGAACGCAACCTACGTTTACAAACCAGTTTACAGAGCCTAGGCTGTCTATCAACACTGGATTCATACAGACATTTTTCCTCCTATAAAACGAAAAAATTCTATGTCGATTCGATGTCTTAAAAACGCATTTTCAAGCAAGATGTACAAAATTGTAGAACAGCCAGACGCAAAACCACATTGGGACAATCATCCTTTGTAGCAATAGGATGATTGTCCGAAAGTGGTTTTGCGTCTGGCTGTTCTACAATTTTGTACATCATGCACACACACACACACACACACAGACACACACACAAACACACACACACACACACACACACACACACACACACACAGACAGACAGAAAGACACACACACACACACACACACACACACACACAGACACACACATTTCTGTTGGTAGTGTATTCCACAGTTTAGGCACTAAACTGTGGAATACACTACCAACAGAAATCAAAACATTGACAGAGCTCAAGGTTTTTAACTCACAAGTAAAACAAATGAACCCTGTGAACACTGACACACGCTCACATACACACATTAATCATTGTCCTTGTTTTTATTGTTTTTATTTTTA
>NC_137231.1:36117196-36129696 GCF_949987685.1 Ammodytes marinus
CAAGAATTATGAGATGAATATAGAATAAATAAAACTTTAACTTTTTGAATGGACTTTTCCATGATATTGCATTTATTTTAGATGCACTTGTAAAGGCTGTTTGTATGTAGCTACAATCTTGACTGCATTACTTTTGGCACATATTAAGTGTGTGTGTGTGTGTGTGTGTGTGTGTGTGTGTGTGTGTGTGTGTGTGTGTGTGTGTGTGTGTGTGTGTGTTTCGTTTCAGAAGTGACCCAACCTTTGATGCTAGCTACAAAATATTCTGCGAGAGGATCATCCGCCAAAGGATAATTGTAAATCAGGAGGTGCTGAGAATGAACCAGCTACGACGAATGTTTTTAAATACGGTGCAAAAACATGAAGATCGTGATGCTTCAAACTACAGGTAACAACAGAAGCTTTTTTAGCAGCGATGTAAAACACTTTTATGCTGGAAAATATCAAAAGAATAATAAATAATAATAAAAAAGGCTTTGATAGTATATTTAAACTACTAATACTTTCAGTATGAATATATCTTTATTTACACCCTTGTGCTCCTCTTTCCCTGTGTTCTTATGTTGCAGACAGGATAAATTAAAGAGAAGGCTGACCCTGGACTTTCCCCAACTGGTGTTTCACTGCCCCAGCAAGCGCAACATATGCGAACTGGTTTTTGTTGAGACTTTGTCTACAGATATGCTGATAGACAGGCTACCTCATCCATCAGGTACAGACACAACTGAGTCAACTGAATTAAGCCAAGCTGAAAGTGACACTGAACACATGGCAAGAACAACAGCTGGTCCACAAACTACTGAGAACACGAGGACACTTTATAGTGCAGCGCTGATATTGAAGCAGCTACTATGTGACTCTCCCGGTATGACGTGCCCCTGGCCACCCACATCAGATGATTTAAATGTATCCGATGCAAAATCTGTTGTGCCACTTGAACTGTACAATGTTATTGCTTGGATTGTAGGTGCAACAGAGGAACCAACATTAGCCTGTTATGTTGATATTCCAGAAGATTTGAACCTAAAAGTGATATCTGTTTGTCAAGACATTATGTATCTTGCATCTAAAGGTCGGAGGCAGACACCCAAATCATTATGTCTTGGTCTAAGTATTCGGCATTTAACAGGTTCCTCACAAGTTGTGTCACTGCTGAGTGGACTAGGACATTGTGCTTCATGGGACACAGTTGTCAGTCTAGACACTAGCCTTGCCCAACTACAACTACTAGAGGGCAGAGACAAAATCCCGGTTGGATTCTCGAAGAAGACTCCTACAATACTGGTGTGGGACAATATTGACTTTGGGGAGGAGACACTATCAGGTCGTGGAACTACTCACCATACAAATGGCATTATGCTGCAAAGTTCTGTCGCTGAACCTGCGTCAAGAACAAACAGACAACCACTACAGAAGGGAGTGTCCTCATTCAAAGCACCCCCTAGCTGTCCTGTAGAACACTACCAACAGTCTAAAAGACAAGGGCCACAGAACTTGTTTCATCAACATAGTATTCCACTGCAGCTGGAAACATACAGATTGAACACCGTGTCTGCAGCCCAAACTGAACTGGCCTATGTTTTTGTAAAATACATAGATGCTGAACGATGCACAGTCCCAAGCTGGACAGGTTTCCATACATTGCTTCAAGGTGATGCTACTCTGCAAAAGTCAGCACTGCATTATCTTCCAGTCATTGAGGCTTCACCGACAGAGATGTCAACGGTAAACACAATTCTGAAGCGAAGTGTCCAAATTGCTGATCGGCTTGAACTGGACCATATCGTGTTGGTGTTTGACCAAGCTATATATGCCAAAGCTCAACAAATCCGTTGGAAAGACGAAGACTTGACAAAGCGTCTAGTGATAAGACTAGGCGAGTTTCACACATGCATGTCCTACCTCGGTATTCTAGGAAAAAGGTTTGGAGATGCAGGACTGCAAGACATACTCATTGAGTCTGAAGTGGTTGCCCCAGGATCCATCAATGGGGTGATCAGTGGGCATCAGTATAACCGCAGCATAAGGGCGCACAAGCTTATGTACGAGTGTCTGCAACGCGCCAGAGTAAACACCTTCCTGGACTCTTTGCCACTAGCGGAGAGATATGAGTGTTTGGATGTTATTGAGGAGACAAAATGTGCATTCCCAGAGGGAACAATCGATGTTTTGGGTGCTAATGACAAATTTGAAAAAATGTGTTGTATGTATGCAGAATATGTGGAAAGGAGAAGTGCAGTCAACCAAACATTTGCATTCTGGAGTTCATACATCGATATGGTTCAAACACTCCTTCTGTTTGTGAGAGCAACAAGAGAATCTGACTGGCAACTCCACCTGTCAACAGTTCGATTGATGATGCCGATGTTTTTTGCCTATGATCGTGTGAACTATGCTAGGTATCTACCTGCATACTGGCTGGAAATGGTCAATTTGCCTGTAACACATCCTTCTTGCCACAACGACCTCAGCGTTAAAGGCCAGTGGACTGTCCAACGTCAAAGTGTCCATGGATTTGCCTCGATTGCCTGTGACCAGGCTATTGAGCAAACATGCAACCGAGATTCCAAGACAAAAGGTGGATGGACAGGGATAACACAGAATCGAGCTGCAGTTTATCGCTGGATATTATCACAAAATGAAAGGGCTGCTATAACAAGAAAATGTGAGTCAATGGCAGGTAAATCTCCTGAACAACGGAAACGGAAAGACCTTGACAGCACACGGATTCATGCTGATGAAAAGGCTGTGGCTAGAATAAGTTCCACCCTAGATTCTATGCTGAACCCTTTCGACACACACCATGAAGGTATTGTGTGTCTTAGCTCTGGGACAGTAGCAGTTGAAGAAATCACAAAGGATTTGCTCGCAGCTCCAGACAAGGGGGAAAAAGCTGTCAAAGAGTTTATGGACCAGCGACTTTTGTCAAAATCTGTCGACATATTCGCTCCCATCAAGGCACTTAAACTGAAAACCTTTAGTGACCAGGCAAAGACGAAGAAGAAATCTGCAGCGGGCAAGGATGTGATTCTACGGGCTGACAAGAAGCTGTTCTCTAGACTGCTCATAATAGGCCAGAGTAGAAAAATTGACCTTAGGGAGATTCTATCCTACTCACTGGGAACGGTTTCCTATCCTCTAGCCAGTATGGATGGTTCACTTGCCAAAACTAACAAATCAGCTCTCATGGATTTATTAGAGGCTAAAGGTGGGGACTGCCTAGTTGATACAATCCCAGCAAATGGAGCTATTCTGTTCGATGGCATGGCGGTCATACAAGCCCTTCAGTCCAGACCACCCACCTTTGGAGAGCTCGCTGAGACCATACTACAGTACATAGTCAAGCTGGCTCTGCAGCACAAGTGTGAAAGGGTAGACTTTGTGATAGACCAGTATCCTGAAATGAGCATTAAAAATGTAGAACGGTCACGTAGAGCCGCTGGTGGCACACAACAGGTGCAAATTTATGGAAGGACCCAGAAGACACCAACTCAATGGAAAAAGTTTCTATCTGATGGAACAAACAAAGCGGCACTGGCTGAATTCCTCTTTGATGTGTGGAAAGATGCTGATCTAACTGTTGTGCGCAAGGACTTGACTGTGTACATAGCACACGGAGAACTGTGTCACTGCTTGAAAGTAAAAGATGGTTCACAAACTGTAAATGCTGTTAAGGATCTTGAATGTGATCATGAGGAATGTGACACAAGGGTGTTCTTACATGCACATCATGCTGCACAGGAACATGAAACGGTCATCATTAAGAGCCCTGATACAGATGTGGCAGTTATTGCTTTAAGTCTGCAGAGAGATTTTCCATGTAGCTTGTATTTCTTCACGGGAGTTGGCAACAGGACAAGAATCATTGACCTTGTTAAGGTGTCAACAGCCCTTGGAAACATTGTGTGTTCGGCACTTATTGGAATTCATACCTTCTCAGGTTGCGACTCCACAAGCGCCTTTCATGGCAAGGGGAAAAGAAAGACGTTCTCTGTTGCTTGCGAAAAGGAAGAATACCTGTCTGCATTTACACATCTGGGAAGCAGTTTTGAATTGGACCAGTCAACATTTGATGTGCTGAGCAAATATGTGTGCCACCTGTATGGCCAATCATCTGCAGAAAATGTCAACGATGCAAGGTACAGAGCATTCTGCATGGCATCATCAGCTTTGCCGGAACTCTCAATGCCTCCTACAAGTGACGCCCTGCACCAACACTGCAAAAGGGCAAACTACCAGGCTGCAATAATGAGACATTCTCTCAAAGGTATAATGTCTGCCCCTTCACCCAATGGCAATGGATGGCACATTGAGGATGGGGAGTTAAAAGTTACATGGATGACTACAAATCCTGCCCCTGACAGTGTGTTAAAGGTAGTCCACTGCAGCTGCAAGCAGAGCAAATGTGAGACAGGAAGATGTTCCTGTATGTCTGCAAGACTGTCGTGTACTGATTTGTGTCGGTGCCAAAATTGTGCCAATATTTCCATGGAAACAGAGGATAAAAGCACATGGGAAGATGGCTCTGATGATAGTGATGATAGTGATAGCTAAGAGATGAACAATGTCTCCCTCATTCAGAATACGCAAAGTCACACTTAATCAGTTAGTTCTCTAATAAAAATTTTAGTTTTTGCCACATTTGAGAAAAATCCCTCAGAGTATTTTACTATTTCTTTTTTTTTTAGTTACTTAAGTTAAATACTTTAAAAATGAAATGTGAGGTTACAGTGCACCTGACCTTAAAAAATATATAATATTCATAGTTTGAGTTTGTGCCAAATTTGAGGAAAATGTATCAAAGAATTCTTGAGATATGGCTTTAACAATGTGCAAAGTTAAGACAAAATAATTAAAAAAAAAAAAAAAAAAAACTCAAGACCTGCTGTGACATCAACACATTGTTTTGTTCATGTAAATATTGTTTTATACCATATTGTGTACATATTGTGAACTGTAATGCAGTTTTTGTTGTATTATCAATTTTTTTGCATTATTCGATATTTTGATTGATGTCAGCCATTTTGGGCCAAAGTGTTCTTTATTTTATTTATTTTTTTACTTCCTCTTATAACACAGTATCTACTGAAATTTTTAATGTATAAAACATCATTGTTTAGCAAAATGTACCATGTGTATGTTCAATTGTACAGGTTGCTATTCACTTATTTTGAAGCGTTTTTTTATTTTTTTTTGTATATTTCATGGTTTAATTTCAAATTAAAGTATACTAATGCTAAAATACTTGTCTCAAATGTTAGGTATATGTATTAATGTCAATTTGTGAGAGAGATTGTGTTTCCAGAATGAATGTAAATACATTTACAAGAAAAAACTGCTGCATAAGATTTTCGTTTTTTGGTAATTCCTATTTTTATACATTTATGGCTCTTAAAAAAATACTGCAGGATATTTTGCGGAGAACTTTTAACCTAATGTCCACAATGGCATTGTCTATGCAAAAATGCAAAAAAAGAGTAGTGCCCAGACGTGGGAACGAAAATCACTTTCTAGGCACTTTTTCCTGGTTCACCTTATGGCCTATTACCGACGTTTTTATATCCAGCCCGGAACTTGCTCTTCTTTTTTGGGTCAAAATCTGCTTGATTGTCGTTAGCACAGATGCTACACGCCATCTTTCTTTGGGACTCGGAGGGTTTTAATGATGCTTAACGGCAGTTAGATGAATGGATAATAAGATCTATAGATGGATAGATGGATCAGTTAGTGGAAGGCAGCCCCTGATTGGTTCATGTAGCCATCAATCTAGCCTCCAGTCAGACCGGACCCTCCCCACTTTCTGGCTGTTAGTGGAAGGCAGCCCCTGATTGGTTCATGTACTGTATATGTTTTTGAATTGTACGGCGACTTTGAGAGCTTTGAAAGGCGCCTCCAAATAAAATGCATTATTATTATTATTATTATTATTATGTAGTCATCAATCTAGCCTCCAGTCAGACTGGACCCTCCCCACTTTCTGGCTGTTAGTGGAAGGCAGCCCCTGATTGGTTCATGTAGTCATCAATCTAGCCTCCAGTCAGACCGGACCCTCCCCACTGTCTGTCTGTTAGTGGAAGGCAGCCCCTGATTGGTTCATGTAGTCATCAATCTAGCCTCCAGTCAGACTGGACCCTCCCCACTTTCTGGCTGTTAGTGGAAGGCAGCCCCTGATTGGTTCATGTAGTCATCAATCTAGCCTCCAGTCAGACCGGACCCTCCCCACTTTCTGGCTGTTAGTGGAAGGCAGCCCCTGATTGGTTCATGTAGTCATCAATCTAGCCTCCAGTCAGACCGGACCCTCCCCACTGTCTGTCTGTTAGTGGAAGGCAGCCCCTGATTGGTTCATGTAGTCATCAATCTAGCCTCCAGTCAGACCGGACCCTCCCCACTGTCTGTCTGTTAGTGGAAGGCAGCCCCTGATTGGTTCATGTAGTCATCAATCTAGCCTCCTGAGACCAGCCATATCTCACAAGCTTATTTGTCGACTACATAAACCAATCAGAGGCTGCCTTCCACTAACAGACAGACAGTGGGTCCGGTCTGACTGGAGGCTAGATTGATGACTACATGAACCAATCAGGGGCTGCCTTCCACTATAAGGGACCAGTAAGGGACCAATAAGGGACCAATAAGGGACCAACGTTACGTGCCGTTTACATGCCCAGTGTTGCCATGGTTGAGGCTTGGCTCTATTTCTGCAGATCTGAGGAACAACCACTCACCCAGAATCCTCTTCCTCCTTCTTCCTCTTTTCCACACGAACCTTTTTATAATTTGCGGTTGCATCAGCGCTCTCTAACATGCACGTCCCTGGTTGGTTGGTTGGTTGCAGTCTTGAAAGCGCCTCAGTTTGCATGTGCCACCACACCACGCACAACTTGCCCTCCTTTGTATTCAAGCTTCCACTTTCAGTTCAGCAGATCTACCCTTGAAACACTTTTTTTTTTGTCTCCATTTTTAAATTTTTTATTTTTTTTGGGCTGTGCTACCCTCGTGCCTTTGAGCATTGGGGTGAGAGTGAGCATGGTGCAGGCCCGGGTACTAGGGGGTACGGGTTGGGGGTAAGGGTTGGGGTTTGGGTTTGGTGCCCTGCCATAAATCAGACAGTCCATTATTCCGACAGCTCAAAAGTCCGACATGTTTCCACTGCGGTGACGTTAGATTTAAAGGTGAATTTCGCGATTCTGGAGAACCAAAAAAACATAACAGTGTCAATGCACAGCTTAGGCTCTGTAAACGGGAATGTGGCTGTCTACGATGGCCCATTACTTTACAGAGCCTAGGCTTTGTATTAATACCAGACATTTTTTGCCGCCCACTAACAGTATAGGCAGTGGCGAAGTGGGTAGGGAGGTCGCCTCTGGAGTGCAGGGTCGGAGGTTCGATCCCCTGTCTCCCCGCCACATGTCGAAGTGTCCCTGAGCAAGACACTGAACCCCAAATTGCTCCCGATGGTTCAGAGAGCGCCTTGCATGGCAGCTACTGCCATCGGTGTGTGAATGGGTGAATGTGCTAAGATATGTAAAGCGCTTTGGGGCTGAGAAAATCGGCTATAAGGCGCTATATAAGTCAAGTCCATTTACCATTTACCATACAGACAGGTAGCGGATTGTGAGAATGTATTCACTGAAAAGGACTAATCGTGAATTTGACGACCTTTCTCCAGAATTGCTGACTCCATCTTTAAAACTAACTTCCATCTCGTTGGGAATGTCTTGGACTGTTGATCTCTCAGAGTAATGGCCCCGTCAGAATTCTGGGCCTTCCCCTGTGGCAGTAAAGAGCTAATGAAATGTTCCTATGATGTGTTTTTGTGGTGTGTTGTTTTTCTGTGTGTGTGTGTGTGTGCGTGTGCGTGTGCGTGTGCGTGTGTGTGTGTGTGTGTGTGTGTGTGTGTGTGTGTGTGTGTGTGTGTGTGTGTGTGTGTGTGTGTGTGTGTGTGTGTGTGTGTGTGTGTGTGTGTGTGTGTGTGTGTGTGTGTCCACCAGGCTGAGAAGGTGCTGCTCTTCAGCCAGGACACAAACATCACGGCTCTGCTGCTGGAGGCCAAAGACCTGGAAGCTCGAGTCATCATACTCTCTGCAAGGTCTCTATCTATCTATCTATCTGTCTGTCTGTCTGTCTATCTATCTATCTATCTATCTATCTATCTATCTATCTATCTATCTATCTATCTATCTATCTATCTATCTATCTATCTATCTATCTATCTATCTATCTATCTATCTATCTATCTATCTGTCTGTCTGTCTGTCTGTCTGTCTGTCTGTCTGTCTGTCTGTCTGTCTGTCTGTCTGTCTGTCTGTCTGTCTGTCTGTCTGTCTGTCTGTCTGTCTGTCTGTCTGTCTCTGTTCAGATATGGTGTTCTGCATACCCTGGTTGTAACGAGCGGTTATTTGAGTTACTTTTGCCTTTCTATCATCTCTAACCAGTCTGCCCATCCTCCACTGACCTCTGACTTCAACAAGGCATTTTACGTCCACACAAATGCAGCTCACTGGATATTTTTTCTTTTTCGGACCATTCTCTGTAAACCCTAGAGATGGTTTAGAGTGAAAATCCCAGTAGATCAGAAGTTTCTGAAATACTCATACCAGCCCTCCTGGCACCCTCAACATTGCCATGTTCAAAGTCACTTAAAACCCCTTTCTTCCCCATTCTGTTGCTCGGTTTCAACCTCAATAAGTTGTCCCGTCCAGGTCTACATGCCTAAATGCATTGAGTTGCTGACATGTGATTGGCTGATTAGTTATATGTGTTAACAAGAAAATTAACTGCTGTACCTAGTGTCCGGTGAGTGTATGATGTGTATTAAATGCTTTTGTCTGTGTGTGTGTGTGTGTGTGTGTGTGTGTGTGTGTGTGTGTGTGTGTGTGTGTGTGTGTGTGTGTGTGTGTGTGTGTGTGTGTGTGTGTGTGTGTGTGTGTGTGTGTGTGTGTGTGTGTGTGTGTGTGCGCAGTGAGGACGAGGCTGCAGCGGTGTACAAAGCAGCGCGTCAACTCAACATGACGGGGGCCGGGTACGTCTGGCTGGTGGGAGAGAGAGAGATGACTGGCAAGGCCCTGAGTGAGGCACCAGATGGTAAGTTCACCTTTTCCTCTTTTCTAACTCTGTCTCTCTCTCTCTGTCTCTTTATCTGTCTGTCTCTCTCTCTGTCTCTAACTCTGTCTGTCTGTCTGTCTCTCTCTCTCTGTCTCTCTCTGTCTCTCTGTCTCTCTCTCTCTGTCTGTCTCTCTCTCTCTGTCTCTCTGTCTGTCCCTCTCTCTCTGTCTGTCTCTCTCTCTTTCTCTCTCTGTCTCTCTCTGTCTCTCTGCTTCCATCCAACTGTCAGAAAAGGTTATCAACAAGATCAATCAATCAATCAATCAATCAATCAATCAATCAATCAATCAATCAACATTCCTTTATATTGCCCTTTACAGCAACCAATCAGAAAAGCTCAACACAGTTTGTACCTCTATCGTGGGACTTCTAAAATAAGTTGCTAGGATTCTGACAATGCTCTGTTGAGTTCAAGAAGATTTAAAATCTCGGGGGCCAGGCCATTTATGTATTTAAAAACAAACATTAAAGTAGCTAAGAGGAACTTTTAAATATTTCTGAAACAGTCTAATTTTTCCTCTGAAGATCATAAATTACATGTAACAGCAAACAAGACCGCAAGGCTTTAGCATAATCCAGTCTTGGATGGAAGCACGACTATCTATCTATCTATCTATCTATCTATCTATCTATCTATCTATCTATCTATCTATCTATCTATCTATCTATCTATCTATCTATCTATCTATCTATCTATCTATCTATCTATCTATCTATCTATCTATCTATCTATCTATCTATCTATCTATCTATCTATCTATCTATCTATCTATCTATATCTGTGTGTGTATTAGTTTTTCTGATGATGGACCCTTCTCCTCATCACATTCAGTTTGCTGCTCAGTGTCCCGGTGTTATTACGATCGCTGGTTGAACGTTTAAACATACAATGACAAAAAAAAAGAAAAAAAAAAAAAAAAAAAAATCAATAAAAAATTCAATAAAAAAAAAAAATTAAATAAATAAAAATGTTTAAAGGTTCTTAACCGCTGTTTTCTTTAGTGGCTCATTGTGTCTAACATCTTTTTGTTTGTTTCATCTATAGTGTGTGTCGTCCGCCCGCCCGTCCGCCCGTTCTCACAGTAGACAGGCCAATAACATGGCTGCTATTTAAAGGGGGGCAGGAGGAGGGGAGGGGGGTGGTGGGTAACTCAGGGTTCGGTTGTTGCAATATTTTAAATATTACCTGGCTGAAATACTGGAGCATTGCAGTTGTATTTTGGGGGCAACTACCCGGTTTTGGAATGTCACATTTTTGGTTGAAACAAATCTTGATTTTTTTCTTGAGATAAAAATTTTATTTGTGCCTTTATGGATACAAACTTTAGTGAGTATTTTAGTTCCACTAGTTAAAGTAGCTAGGAGGAACTTTTAAATATTTCTGAAACAGTCTCATTTTTCCTCTGATGCACTTTGAATGGCCTTGTGTCTGAATTGTGCTATATAAATAAACTTGCCTAGCCTTGCCTTGATGATCATAAATTACATGTAACAGCAAACGAGACCATCAGTGCAAAGAATGCTATTTTTATATAGTTTTTTCTTAATGCCTTTGTCATGGGTATATATGCTCACCCAGGAACAACAGCTGGCGTGGTAAAAACACTACCGCTTTTGTCCAAAGAGGGGCGCTAGAATTAACACAAACTGAAAGTGAATGGGTCACTCTTGAGAAATAAAAACCTTCAAAGAGCCTTAATATTACCAAAACTGCATTGCTCCAGTATTGCAGCTAGGCCCCACTCCGGTGTGTGTGTGTGTGTGTGTGTGTGTGTGTGTGTGTGTGTGTGTGTGTGTGTGTGTGTGTGTGTGTGTGTGTGTGTGTGTGTGTGTGTGTGTGTGTGTGTGTGTGTGTGTGTGTGGGTTGGTGGGGGGGGGGGGGGTAATACACATCTAATGTCGCTGCGGTTACGGTTACCGTGGCGTGTGTCTGAACGAAACACTGGTAAGATGCCGCCTCTGCTTCCTGCTTCCTGCTTGATGCTTTTGCCCCTTTGCTATTGGTCGATATATCAAGAGGCTTCTCCCATTGGTCCAATGCAACATGAGGGGAGGGACTTATTCATTTAAAGTTTCAAAGTCGGTGGATTACTCAGTCAGCCATACAATGACGGTGTGATGTGAACACAGCCACAGACAGACAGACAGACAGACAGACAGACAGACAGACAGACAGACAGACAGACAGACAGACAGACAGACAGACAGACAGACAGACAGACAGATAGACAGACAGACAGACAGACAGACAGACAGACAGACAGACAGACAGACAGATAGACAGACAGACACACACACACACACACAGCAACACTTTATGTAGGAGGGGGTAAACTCTGATGATGCACAAAGAAGTTGATTATGAATTTTAGAGTGTGTAGAATTTATTGGGATTTTTTCATAATTATGTTTTAATTAGTGTATAATGATCTTAGAATGAGCCTTTTATATCTACATAGGAGCGGGGGCGCTGAGGCCGCCATGTTGCACCGCCATGTTTCTACAGTAGCACAGAACAGACAAACTTAACTAAAGGCCTTACAGGTTTTTATACATAGTGGGCGTCCTGGGGAAATGCACCTGTTGGAAGACCAAGAAGAAGAAGTACTATAGAATAAATAACTAAATACATCTTCACCTCATCACTTGATATTGTGGAAAGACTCGAGGCAGTGGTGGATGATGCCATCTTTAGTAACTATAGCTTCTTGTCCTTGAAGGCCACCGTAGCTTCTGGAAATTCTCCCACAAAGAGAGGGGGTTAGCAAGGGAGCGCTGACATCTACAATCTCACCACTAGATGACGCCAAAATACACCAATATTACACACTGCACCTTTAACCACCTTCCGTCCGCCCGTCTGTTGCTAAGGCTGCTGGGTAATCTGCTCCCCGCCCTGTTGTCGTGGCGATCCATCCTTACCAGTTGCCGCTACACTCTTAAAGACACAGTGTCATTTCTTTCTGCACATCACGTCCAGATGTGTCTGAAAACAAATGTCCGCCATGTTGTTTTAAGGTGTAGCCACTCTGCACTCTGACACTCAGCTGCTGTGACTCTGACGCAGACGGTTCAGGTTTTTACTTGGGGAAACCTTTTCAAAGTAAAAGTCCCTCTTTACACAAATCCATGTTAACATTTTTATATATCTTATTTTTCAATAGCAAATACTGTAGCCTGGTACTTCAACTTGAGATCTATCTATCTATCTATCTATCTATCTATCTATCTATCTATCTATCTATCTATCTATCTATCTATCTATCTATCTATCTATCTATCTATCTATCTATCTATCTATCTATCTATCTATCTATCTATCTATCTATCTATCTATCTATCTATCTATCTATCTATCATTCTATCTAGATGTGAGGAGTTAGTTTCATGATAGTAAA
>NC_137231.1:36154696-36169696 GCF_949987685.1 Ammodytes marinus
CATTGTTAATCAGCTTAATGCAGTGACGGGGACACAGGATAGTTTTAAGAGATTTGATTTGCATCTTGGCAACACAGTCTACTCCCTGACGGCAGGGTTTCATTTAAAGGGAAGAGGGGATGACCTGAAAGACACTCACACACACACACACAAATACACACTCTCTCACACACACACACACACTGGCCCGGACACACACACACACACACACACACACACACACACACACACACACACACACACACACACACACACACTGGCAATATGAAAACCACACCCAAAAAAGGATTTCAACAGAAGAAAATACAAAACGATGAAAACATTTAAAATTAGTAATAAAATATTTGAAAATATTAAATTGAAATATTGAGAAATTTAAAATTGAAAATAATAATAATGCAAAAGCTGTCTCTCCCCTCACCTGTCTGTCTACCTGTCTCTCCCCTCACCTGTCTGTCCCTCTGTACCTGTCTGTCTCTCTGTACCTGTCTGTCTCTCTCTACCTGTCTCCCCCCTCACCTGTCTGTCTCTCTCTACCTGTCTCCCCCTCACCTGTTTGTCTCCCTTTACCTGTGTTTACCTGTCTGTCTCTGTCTACCTGTCTTCCCCTCACCTGTCTGTTTACCTGTCTGTCTCTCTGTACCTGTGTTTACCTGTCTGTCTCTCTGTACCTGTGTTTACCTGTCTGTACCTGTCCCCTCACCTGTCTGTCCCTCTCTACCTGTCTCCCCCTCACCTGTTTGTCTACCTGTCTGTCCCCTCACCTGTCTGTCCCTCTGTACCTCTCCCCTCACCTGTGTTTACCTGTCTGTCTACCTGTCTGTCCCCTCACCTGTCTGTCTACCTGTCTGTCTCTCTGTACCTCTCCCCTCACCTGTCTGTCCCTCTGTACCTGTCTTCCCCTCACCTGTCTGTCCCCCCTCACTTGTCTGTCTACCTGTCTATCCCTCTGTACCTGTCTCTCTACCTGTCTGTCCCTCTGTACCTGTGTTTACCTGTCTGTCTCTCTCTACCTGTGTTTACCTGTCTGTCTCTCTCTACCTGTGTTTACCTGTCTCTCTCTACCTGTCTGTACCTGTGTTTACCTGTCTGTCTCTCTCTACCTGTGTTTACCTGTCTGTCCCTCTGTACCTGTGTTTACCTGTCTGTCTCTCTCTACCTGTCTTCCCCTCACCTTTCTGTTTACCTGTCTATCTCTCTCTCTACCTGTCTGTACCTGTGTTTACCTGCCTGTCTCTCTCTACCTGTGTTTACCTGTCTCTCTCTACCTGTCTGTCTCTCTCTACCTGTCTGTACCTGTGTTTACCTGTCTATCTCTCTCTCTACCTGTGTTTACCTGTCTGTCTCTCTCTACCTGTGTTTACCTGTCTATCTCTCTCTCTCTACCTGTGTTTACCTGTCTCTCTCTCTCTCTACCTGTCTGCCCCCTCAGGTGTGTTCATGCTGGTTGCCGGGGGCATCGTTGCGGGGATCTTTCTCATCTTCATCGAGATCGCTTATAAACGCCACAAAGACGCGCGACGGAAACAGATGCAACTCGCCTTCGCTGCTGTCAACGTATGGAGGAAGAACTTACAGGTAACCAACACAGTACTTGATGTACTACACAGTAAATTTTGAAGTGTTAAAATAACACTAAAAGAGTTAAATTTAACACCATTTCCGAGTGTATTTGGTCCCACTCAGAATTGGAGTTAAATTAACTCTCTTCAAAGTGTTACAATTTTAGAGTTAAATTAACTCAAAATAGAGTTAAAAATACACTGTATAGTGTTATTTAAAGCCTTATAGAGTACTTTATACACCCCGTCTTTTAACTACCGAAATTGTCACCAACACTAGGAGGCATTCTACTCCAGCTGTTGTTATATTAACTCAGATAGAGTTAATGGAGTTTGACACTGCATATTTAACACTGGGGAATTTACTGTGTATCAACACTGCTATCTGTGTTCTACTGTACACTGCTGTTATACACAGGTGAAACTCGAAACATTTGAATATCGTGCAAAAGTTAATTTATTTCAGTAATTCAACTTAAAAAGGTGAAAATAATATGTTATACAGACTCATTACATGCAAAGTGAGATATTTCAAGCCTTTATTTGTTATCATGTTTTTTTTTTAAATATTACATGAAATCAATAAAGAAGGGATTATAAATACAGAAATGTCGGCCCTCTATAAAGTATAATCATCCATATGTACTCAGTACTTGGTTTTGGGTTCCATTTTGCATGATTTCTTGCCTCAATTCCAATTCATTTTCCATGATATTCTGATAATATGAGTTTCACCTGTACTATCAATACTGCTACTTCTACTGTTTTGCTGTTTTCAATTTCATGATTTTCGTTCATCTGTTCCTTTAATTTTTTTTTTTTCATTTATTTTATTTTATTTCATTTTGATATTGTCCTCTTGCAAAGTTTTGATTTGTTTAGCCCAAGAGCTAAACATCATAGTCACTGACTGATACTTACCGAAGATTTATTTTTTATTTATTTATTTATTTATTTTTGTAAACAATTATAAAAAATAAGAGGGGGTAGGACCAGAAAAGTTTTTTTTTAACTTCTTCCTATCCCTTTTGAACATGAACTATATTATTTGAGTTATGTATTTGTTGTTTAGGATCCCATTTGTTTTTTTTTGTTTTTTTATTTATTTATTTCCTTTTTATTGCTCAATTGTTTTATTTATGTTTGTATTATTTTTTTATTTTTTTAACCATGTTCAATAAAGACTTAAAAAAAAAAATGTATTTAAATGTCAAGTCAAGCCAAAGTCATAGTAGTAACACCAGCAACGACTGAAAAAAGTATTATGAAACAAATAAAATATATTTTTTAAATGTTCTACTACTCTAAAACGACCATGGTGAAGCAAAGTAAACTGTGATTTAGTAGCGTTCATAAACACAGGCTTTTCCCCTCTGCCTGATGTAAATGGTTTGGTCTGAGTTGGCGGGGATTCAGACCAGAGCAAAGGCATTGAGAAAAACTATATAAAAATAGAATTCTCTTTACACGGATGGTCTCGTTTGCTGTTACATGTGATTTACAAAAAATGTACGGTTTCAGAAATATTTAAAAGTTCAAATTCCTCATAGGAGATTGAAAATAACCTTTCTCTCTCTCTCTCTCTCTCTCTCTCTCACTCACACAAACACACACTCACTCTCTCTCTCTCTCTCTCACACACACACACACACTCTCTCTCTCTCTTTCACACGCACACACACACAGAAACCACCACTCAACATTAATCTTACATGAGGAACATGGAATTGAATGTGTGAGTTGCTCGGCCGCCCGTCATGTTGTGCTGATCTGAGATTCACATCCATATGGATGAGACACACAAGGCTTGGTGTCTGTGTCTCACACTGTCATAACCTGCAGCATCATTTAAAGGGGCAGTGTGTAGCATTTATTGGCATTTTTACAGAACAGACTTGGTAGAAATGTAATATTTATATAATATGTTAATAAGTGTGTTTTAATTAGTATGTAGACTGTTGAAAATAAAATATGTTGTTTTATGAGTTTAGAATGAGCCTTTTATATCTACATAGGAGCGGGGCGCTGAGGCCGCCATGTTGCACCGCCATGTTTCTACAGTAGCACAGAACAGACAAACTTAACGGAATACTTCACCCATAAGGAAACGGCGTTCTATCATTATAAACTCGCTATTATAAGATAATGAATGAGGTTTTTCTTCCCTCAGTCTTTCCTCAGTCTTCCCTTGGCCCAGCTGTCCTGTTAATCCTAACCCTACATTTTACCATGTGTGATGTCACGCATGGGAACATGTAGGGTTAGACAGTGAGACCATAAAACACTCTTTCTGCCTTTTCTCAGGCTAGGATGAACCGTTTTCTAAAATGTTTGCACATTTATACTACATAGGATCTCAGAGTTCAATACACCTTCATATTCCCACCGGTGAAGAAGGGCTTTAACGGCCTTACACATTCTGTTGGAAGACCAAGAAGAAGAAGAAGTACTATATAATAAATAACTAAATACATCTTCACCTCATCACTTGATATTGTGGAAAGACTTGAGGCAGTGGTGGATGATGCCATCTTTAGTAACTAGCTTCTTGTCCTTGAAGGCCACCGTAGCTTCTGTAAAACTGTACCCCACCAGATTTTAGATTTCTTTTATTATGAGCATGGCTGGAGGGACAGAAATGGTCTCATATGTGACAGTCAGATAAAGTCAGTGATGATAACTGTAAAGCCCCTATCTCACTGGGCTGCGACTGTTTGCGACAAGTTGGAGACTTCATTCGCAAACGAGTCTCTAAACTGTCTCCAAACGTTCGCGGAGGTCTCAATTTCCTCGCATGAGTCGCAGAGCCGCGCAGTCCTGTCGCATGAATTTTGAACATGTTCAAAAAAAGTGTGCGACAAATCTGTCTCAAAACAGTCTCAGAGTGGTCGCAGGTGTCTCCAACGCGTCGCAAACCCTTCTCAATTTAGTTTCCGCGAGTCAGAAAGTGCGAGCAATGTCAGACAGCTTTGCGAGGGGTTGGCGACTTATGAAACTAAATTGCGACTGATTTGAGACAAAAATGAGACGGTCGTGCGACGCTCGCGAGACATAAATGCGACCTCCTGGCAAGTGTTGGGCAGGACATTCGCAAACGTGTCGTGAGGAACCAACTCAGTGAGACTGCAAGTGAAAATTGTCGCTAATTTGCATGTTTGGTCGCAATTTTGTGTCTCCAACTTGTCGCACACTGTCGCAGCCCAGTGAGATAGGGGCTTAACTTAGAAAGTAAAAACTATAATATAAATTAAGCATGTATTTTCTTTTTCTCTCTCTCTCTCCTCAGGATGAAGACACAGTAACAGTAAGTCTACTAAAGATTACTCTTGCATCCTGTTGAGACACAAGTCCTGATATATATTCAATTCTTGATATGTTCTTAATTTTATAGTATGCTGATTCACCCTGCGTTCCAGTCCCCATACTATCTACTATTTTGTATGGTGAAAAAAAGAGATTTAGGATGTCCTGATTCTTGTGGCCAGATTTAGTATGGTTAGAAATACCCAGATGTCTACTACATCCAGCCAAGATGTTTAGTGTTGAAATCAGCATCCTATTTGGGCGATTCTGACCCACAATCCAGTGTGCACCGGAAGTGACGTCACATCGACGGAGCCTCCATATGAAAACAAACGGGGATGAGACGGATATAAAAGCAAGAGGCAAGATCAAGGAGCAATGTTATGATGAAATAAATGAGTTAGACCAGTGGTTCTCAATTATTTTCTGTCTTGCCCCCCCTGGGGGACAGAATTTTTTTCGCGCCCCCCCTAAATTGAAATACTATTGAGAACCTGCTAATATTTATTTATTTATCTGTACAAAACCACTGTATGAGTTTCTGGCACGAGCATTCTGCATACAATCACCTTATTATCAAATTAGATAACAAAAATTAGTTGAGATAACTTCTGCAGCAAAAAAAATCAAAGTTCAGTTTATTAGCTCAATTTGTAACATTTAAACAAGACTGCTCAGTCTGTGTGAATCTCAGGACAGAGAAACAAGAGCAAATGATTCACTGAGGTTTGCATTTCATTCAAAACATTTTTAAACTGTAAACATAGTTAAGGTGGTGTTTTTTTATTATTATAATAGGCCAATAGGCCTTCTGTGATGCGATAACCAATAATTCATTAATGTTATTATTAGTCTACTTGCTTGATTTCTTTTTAAATAACCTACAGAGACACTTGGAGACACGTGGACATTTATTGGTAAAAACACTACCGCTTTTGTCCAAAGGGGGGCGCTAGAATTAACACACACTGAAAGTTCCTCTGAGCAGCTTTAAGCATCTGGCCTGAAACACATTTATAATCTCTCTGGATTTACATTTCAAACAGGGGCAGCTAAAGGCCACACACACACACACACACACTCACACACACACACACACACACACACACACACACACACACACACACACAGCTAGTGTAGCATGATTAGCACTTCAAACGGCTAGGAGTTAGCAGGGCCGGATTACCATGTTAAACAGCTGTGAGGGGAATACACTCGTCTAGATCAGCTGTTCATATGATCACAGTAAATAAACATTATATATATTTTGTATTTTATTGTAACAACAAAGATAGGTTTTCATCATCTTACAATTTCTTAATGTTCCCATGTACAGCCTTTAGAGAGCGAGAGAGAGAGAGAGAGAGAGAGAGGGAGAGAGAGAGAGAGAGAGAGAGAGAGAGAGAGAGAGAGAGAGAGAGAGAGAGAGATGCACTGAGAGAGAGAGAGAGAGACACTGGGCTTCACAGGAGAGAGAGAGAGAGAGACACTGAGAGAGAGAGAGAGAGAGAGATTGGGTTAGATATGTATATATACATATTTTCTGCGCAAAGAAATAGAAAGGAAGAAAGAAAATAATAATAATAATAATTAAAGATGAAAAATGAATTTACACACACACACACACACACACACACACACACACACACACACACACACACACACACACACACACACACACACACACACACACACACACACACACACACACACACACACACACACACACACACACACACACACACACACACACACACACACACACACACACACACACACACACACACACACACACACACACACACACACACACACACACACACTCACACACACACACACACACACACACACAGCCAGTGTTCAGTGAAGCAGACAGACAGACTGCAGGCAGTGTGTTATATAATCAGCTGGTGCTCTTAGCAGATGGTCAAAAGTCACACAGTCACACAGTCATAGTGTGTGTGTGTGTGTGTGTGTGTGTGTGTGTGTGTGTGTGTGTGTGTGTGTGTGTGTGTGTGTGACACCGGCCTGCTCTTCAAAAGGACAAACGGCAACACCATCCGCGCCACGGGCAAAAAATTCACAAAAAATAAATTATAAATGCGCATGTGCATGTGTGTATAATGTGTGTGTGTGTGTGTGTGTCTGGTGTGTGTGTGTATAATGTATGTGCATGTGTGTATAATGTGTGTGTATAATGTATGTGTGTGTGTGTGTGTGTGCGTGTGTGTGTGTGTGTGTGTGTGTCTGGTGTGTGTGTGTGTGTGTGTGTGTGTGTTATACAGCGAGGCGAAGAACAACACAAATTACACACAAATCAAACTGTATGTTTGCCATATTCCTACTGTACCGATCAGCCCAACAGCTTCAACCATCTCACTTACACTGCACTACTGCCTTCACAATCTGTTACTATTCCATATTTTGTGTTTGAGTGTATATTTGGATGCTGCTAAAATTTCGTTTTAGACTGAACAATGACAAGAAAAGATTCTAATTCTGACCCTCCCCCACTGTCTGTCTGTTAGTGGAAGGCAGCCCCTGATTGGTTCATGTAGTCATCAATCTAGCCTCCAGTCAGACCGGACCCTCCCCACTTTATGTCTGTTAGTGGAAGGCAGCCCCTGATTGGTTCATGTAGTCATCAATCTAGCCTCCAGTCAGACCGGACCCTCCCCACTGTCTGTCTGTTAGTGGAAGGCAGCCCCTGATTGGTTCATGTAGTCGTCAATCTAGCCTCCAGTCAGACCGGACCCTCACCACTTTATGTCTGTTAGTGGAAGGCAGCCCCTGATTGGTTCATGTAGTCGTCAATCTAGCCTCCAGTCAGACTGGACCCTCCCCACTGTCTGTCTGTTAGTGGAAGGCAGCCCCTGATTGGTTCATGTAGTCGTCAATCTAGCCTCCAGTCAGACCGGACCCTCCCCACTTTCTGTCTGTCTGTTAGTGGAAGGCAGCCCCTGATTGGTTCATGTAGTCGTCAATCTAGCCTCCAGTCAGACCGGACCCTCCCCACTGTCTGTCTGTCTGTTAGTGGAAGGCAGCCCCTGATTGGTTCATGTAGTCATCAATCTAGCCTCCAGTCAGACCGGACCCTCCCCACTTTCTGTCTGTCTGTTAGTGGAAGGCAGCCCCTGATTGGTTCATGTAGTCGTCAATCTAGCCTCCAGTCAGACCGGACCCTCCCCACTTTCTGTCTGTCTGTTAGTGGAAGGCAGCCCCTGATTGGTTCATGTAGTCGTCAATCAAGCCTCCAGTCAGACCGGACCCTCCCCACTGTCTGTCTGTCTGTTAGTGGAAGGCAGCCCCTGATTGGTTCATGTAGTCATCAATCTAGCCTCCAGTCAGACCGGACCCTCCCCACTTTCTGTCTGTTAGTGGAAGGCAGCCCCTGATTGGTTCATGTAGTCGTCAATCTAGCCTCCAGTCAGACCGGACCCTCCCCACTGTCTGTCTGTTAGTGGAAGGCAGCCCCTGATTGGTTCATGTAGTCATCAATCTAGCCTCCAGTCAGACCGGACCCTCCCCACTGTCTGTCTGTTAGTGGAAGGCAGCCCCCTTAAAGTCGCTACGAGGGACTTCAAAATATTGTGAAAAGTCAAATTTTTCCTCTGATGATCATAAATGACATGTAACAGCAAATACCATTCGAGCGAGACCATCAGTGCAAAGAATGCTATTTTTATATAGTTTTTCTTTATGCCTTTGTCATGGGTATACGCTCACCCAGGAACAACAGCTGGCGTGGTAAAAACACTACTGCTTTAGTCCAAAGGGGGGCGCTGGAATTAACCATAGATAGTAAATAATATGGATGTAGCATCCGGGCTGACCTCAGTTATTCACACGGCATCCAATAATCCTGGTTTGTGCGTGTCGCCATCTTGTGAGGGGGGAGGGAGATAGCTGACGTATACCTCCGAGGCAAAGTGAGGGACAACAGGCGGAGAGCTGTCACTCAAGAGATCGCGCCAATACATTTTAACCTCCAAAAGAATAAAAACTAGCGTAGGCCAAAAAAATTCACCCCCCTCAGTGTTGTCATGGAGATATGACCTAAACATACAGGCTAACATGGTTTTGTGGACCAGGCTGTAAATAGGTTTAATAAGACTTTGAAAACGGCCTGTCTAACAAGTGAGGCAAAGAAAAACTGCTCGTCTTGGCACCACCCCCCTAGTGGCACTTCCTGGTTACTACAGTTGTAGGTCACTTCCTTATTGGATGCCGGTAAAAATCGCTGAGGTTGGGGCTTGGAATGAACACACACTGAAAGTTCCTCGGAGCACTTTGAAGATGCCGACAAACTCTTGTACGTATGTAGTTTTACAATAGACACAAAGGTTGCGTTCCGAATCTCATACTCTTTCTTTTTTCTATTCTACATACTACATCCGACGATAAAAAGAATCTAGTTAGGATGCAGTAGACATACTATTGGGACATACTTTTCTCTCTTATTTCATCATAACATTGCGCCTTGATCTTGCCTCTTGCTTTTATATCCGTCGCATCCCCGTTTGTTTTCATAACATGGACCTATAGGCTTCGTCGATGTTACGTCACTTCACGTGCGCACTGGATTGTGGGTCAGAATCGCCCAAATAGGATGCACTTTTCAACACTAACAATCTTGGCCGCATGAAGTAGGACATCCGGGTACTTCTAACCATCCTAAATCTGGCCACAAGAATCGGGACATCCTAAATCTTTTTTCTACCAAACTATATAGTAGAAAGTATGCGATTCGGAACGCAACCAAATTAACAAAATGAAACTGAGATCAGGCAGGATTTAATGTCCACCATTTTGGTTCTGTGTCTGTTGAATGTGTTGAATTAACGTGTGTGTGTGTGTGTGTGTGTGTGTGTGTGTGTGTGTGTGTGTGTGTGTGTGTGTGTGTGTGTGTGTTTCTTTTTGCTCTTCTCTTTGCAGCCCTACCCGACTGACATCACCGGACAGCTGAACCTATCAGATCCCTCCGTCAGTACCGTGGTCTGAGAGAGAGAGAGAGAGAGAGAGAGAGAGAGAGAGACAGAGAGAGAGAGAGACAGAGAGAGAGAGAGAGAGAGAGAGAGACACAGAGAGAGAGAGAGAGAGAGAGAGAGAGATAGAGAGAGATACAGACAGAGAAAGAGAGAGAGAGAGAGAGCTTCACTACTGCTGCTGCTGAGCCTAGCACACACACACACACACACACACACACACACACACACACGCACACACACACGCACACACACACACACACACAGACCCTCTGGACACACACACACACACCATGAAGACACAAGGACAGACTGATCCTGACTGAGAACGGAAGGAGAAAATCACGGTGTCAGGACTTTTGGATGGAGTCACACTGTGCCAACACACACACACACACACACACACACACACACACACACACACACACACACACACACCATCTGTTATCCTAACACACACACACACAAACACACACACACACACACACACATTCCCGCCTTGCTCCGCTTGTAGCTGTAACCAGAGGGTCATTTATTTTGATGTCTCGATGTTGTACAGTTGATACAGTTGTTTCCTGTTCGTCACACTAATTGATCGCACTGTTATTATTATTATTATTATTATTATTATTATTATTATTATTATTATTATTATTATTATTATTACTACTACTACTACTACTATTATTATTATTATTATTATTATTATTATTATTATTATTATTATTATTATTATTATTATTATTATTATTATTATTATTATTATTATTATTATTATTACTACTACTATTATTATTATTATTATTATTAGTGTTCCACAGAATACCTTGTTTGATTGGGACACATTTAGTGTGGGGCTGTATATGGATCACTGTATGTTCTCATTTCTAGTTGATGTTCTTCTAAATTGAAGGTAAGGGTCTGAAGAACAATGTTGGTTCCAGTGTCGAGAAACCAGAACAATTTTTTTTTTTGGTCCATCTTCCAATATGGCAACAACTTAAATCTGGGGTGGAGGATTTGGGGAGAAAATAGCAGTTGGGAAAGAGATTCGAATCCAAATACCTCAACCGCTCCATTTGTTCTCTTTGGTCCCTCCCCTATGGTCCCTCCCTGACACGCTCTACACCAACAAAGTCGTGCCAAAGTGAATGGACAGTCCCAACAGCCAATAAGAACAGAGAATCGGAGCCTCGCTCTGATTGGTCAAAGTGTACAGCTCAGAGCGAGGCTGGTGTAGAGCGTGTCAGGTTGCTATTTTCTCCCAAAATCATGTACCCCAGCTTTAAATCATGAATGTTCTGAAGAAGGTCTTAATTTGTTTACACTAGGCTTTGTAATATTATCTGTTTTGCTATTTACGGTGTGAGGAACCATCGGTAACACTTTATAATAACTATCCGTTGTAACTCGTTAATAGATCATTAGTAAACTCTTAATTAATGATTATTGATAATTTGTTAAGTGTTTGTTAGCAGTTTGTTAAGGATGTATAACAATGGTAGATAGTTAATAGCTTAATAATTGAATCAGTTCATCTGGGAGGTAATCCGAGATTAACTGTTCACGTCACGTTCAAGTCCATGGCATGCACAGTGTGTATTGAGTTTATTTAAAAACAATTGGAAATGGGGCTGCCCTCAGTTGCCCATGCACTGTGTATAGTCTATGGCCTATTTCAGCCTCGTCGGTATCTCGGATTACCTCCCAGATGAACTGATTCAATTATTAAGCTATTAACTATCTACCATTGTTATAAATCCTTAACAAACTGCTAACAAACACTTAACAAATCATTAATAATCATTAATTAAGAGTTTACTAATGATCTATTAACGAGTTACAACGGATAGTTATTATAAAGTGTTACCGAACCATCTAGAGTTGAAATATCAGAAAATTCTTGCATTCCAAAAATCAAAGATGGATGCCTCCAATATCCGCCCTTATTCAAAAGTTCATAATTTTCTTTTTTGTGGCCATTTTGGAAAATGGGTAAAAACATTGAAATCAATTAAATTTGGTCTGGTTTCTTGGTTCTCAAACCAGAATTGTTCTACAGACCCTTACCTTCAATTAAAGGCCTACTTCACCGGTTTGAATATGAAGGTGTATTGAATTCTGAGATCCTATGTAGTATAAATGTGCGAATTTTTTTTAAATTGGTTCATCCTAGCCTGAGAAAAGGCAGAAAGAGTGTTTTTTTTAACCCTATATTTCTCTTTCTTGTGACATCACAGAAAGAGAAATATAGGGTTAAAAAAAAACTTACTTTGTAAATATTACTGTGATGTCACAGTAATATTTAAAAAGTACGTCACGAGAAAGAGAAATATAGGGTTAAAAAAAACACTGCCTTTTCTCAGGCTAGGATGAACCGATTTCAATTTTTTTTGCACATTTATACTACATAGGATCTCAGAATTCTATACACCTTCATATTCCCACCGGTGAAGTAGGCCTTTAATAAGAGAAGATTAAACCAACTTGGAATGACAGTGTCCATGCACCACACTACGATGGGAGTCAATCTCTGAACAGTACAGACGTTTTTAACCAGGTGATTAATTCTGACGTAATTCCTATTTGTCTTAACTTCCCTCTACTCTTTTATCAACTCATATTTACAAAAAATAAAAAAATTCCCGAAGGTTTAGCGTTGGGCTACGGAAAAGTATTCAGGCCACAGAAGAGAAACAAATTACATAAGGAAGTTTTTTTTTTTTTCATATCGCACCTCAAGAAAAAAGTCCAAATGTCAAGAAATAGACAGACAGGCAGGCAGACAGACAGACAGACAGACAGACAGACAGACAGACAGACAGACAGACAGACAGACAAACACACAGACAGACAGACAGGCAGGCAGACAGACAGACAATGGGCTCCAACATCATTTTGACTGAAAGCAGACGTCCTCTAAGCTCCACTAATAACTGCACTGCACTGTATCAGAGTGAAGGGATTATTGAATATGTTTCTCTTGGGTGTTTCCCTTTGACACACACACACACACACACACACACACACACACACACACACACACACACACACAGACCGCAGCACTTAGAAAACGTCTCTCATGAATATATCTCATACACATTTTCAAAATCACATTGATAGACTTCACAATATTTTTTTCTTTTTTTATTCCCTGGGTGAAGCTCGGCTCATTTTAAAGGTGCAGTGTGTATAATTTATTGGCATTTTTCTTGAAGGCCATGCACCGTAGCTTCTGTCAACTCTCCCAAAGGAGGGCAGGGGTTAGCAAGGGAGCGCTGACTTCTAGGACTTTCCCCAACTATAGATGCCACTAAATATTCCGAAATTACACACTGCACCTTTAACTTCTCCTGTTGAGATGAACGCTGTAAAAGGTGAGCTGCACCTGCCGGGATTCAAGCACTTTTCCAGCACTTTCAAAATAAAAGAACAATTTAAATTTAAATATATGTATGGGGGGTGGGGGGGAATAATGATTATCATTTTCACACATTGCCCTATCTGTAAAATGGAAGAGTTTTCATGACTACAGACAGACTGACAGACAGACACACACACACACACACACACACACACACACACACACACACACACACAGAGGAGAGAATATGTATGATTATGGTGAATATTAAACCTAGAATAGAACAAAGCAAAGTATGAGAATTATATTTAAAAGAAAGCTATAAAGATTATTCTTAAAATGTTGAATTTATTTATGACAAAAAAACTGAAACCATCAGTAATTTTATCTTCTTTATAATATATATATATATATATATATATATATATATATATATATATATATATATCTATAGGCTTATACTGTATATACATATATATATATATATCTATAAGCCTATGTATGAATTTACAAAAATATATAAAGCGTATTATGAAAGCTATTGTGTGAATTTGACGAAAAGAGAAATATGAGGAGTTGATATTTAAAAAAATGTAAGTTTGACTTTGCTTTACGTTACCATGGTGTTTGAGAAATGAACGATAATCGATTTCTTTATATAATTTAAAAGGCAAAATAAATTTAATTCTAATTAATTGAGTTGAATAAAAATTGTGTTTTATTTAAAGCTGCAGTGTGTAGAATTTTGGGTTTTATTTCCTAGCAGATTTGATAGAAAGTAATTATAATATCCATAAGTACATTTAATTTAGTGCATAATAGCTGAAAAAAAAGTTTTGAATATTTTTTTTCCCCCTTAGAAAGGGTCTCATATATGTCCATATTTCTGCATATTTTGGACCAAGGCCTAGTGCCGCCATCTTGAAAGTGTCATAGTTGGAATGTCATCAGGTGCATTGTTTAAAATTTAGAATTGTTCTTGTCCTTGAAGGCCACTGTAGCTTCTGTTATTATTCTAAAGGGGTGGGGTTACCCAGGGAGTGTTGCATTCTAGAACTTTGTAGAACTTTCGTGATGATGTCATATTACACACTGCACCTTGATGATGTCATATTACACACTGCACCTTGATGATGTCATATTACACACTGCACCTTTAAATTGACATGTTTTCCTAATTTAAAAAAAAAATCATTAAGTAAAAATGCATTTAACTTAAACCTCCTCCGAGGAACTTTTAAATATTTCTGAAACAGTCTCATTTTTCCTCTGATGATCATAAATTACATGTAACAGCAAACCAGACCATCAGTGTAAAGAATGCTATTTTTATATAGTTTTTCTCAATGCCTTTGCTCTGGTCTGAATCCCCGCCAACTCAGACCAAACGATTCACAGCAGGCAGACGGGGAAAAGCCTGTGTTTATGAACGCTACTAAATCACAGTTTACTTTGCTTCACCATGGTCGTTTTATCGTTATACATTTTTGTTTAAATAAAGTTTTGGGAGGTGCAGCTCACCGCTATGATGAACCTTTGTTTATTTTTTTATTGATTTTTTTTTTAATGTAAAGCACTTATGATGTCACTTCCTGCTTTTGTTCAGATGATGACGCTGTATTCCGATGTCAGTTTGTGAACCAGCTGCAGTTTCCTTAAAGGTGCAGTGTGTAGAATTTATTGGGCATTTTTTTTCAGAACAGACTTGGTAGGATAGAATATTATGTTCATACGTATGTTTTAATTAGTGTATAATCGCTTCAAACTTTTTGTTTTCTTTATTTTA
>NC_137231.1:36172196-36249696 GCF_949987685.1 Ammodytes marinus
TTTAGTAAACTCACTTTGGACTATGAAGTGTAACTCAGTGTTCTGCCCTGTCATAGACCTTTATAGGAAGATGCCTTGCCACTACCCCGCACCTTAGTTCTTTGTTTGTTTTGTTGTTAGTGTAACCCAGTGACAAAAATGGATTAACATAAATAAATAAATAAATAAATAAATACATGCCCATAACCCCGCTGATGATAAGATCATTATAAATAAATTTTACTGTTACTTTTCCATGATATTTGACCCGATTTCCATAATTTATTTTGGCATTTATCTTAAACCATGTGTTATATTTGCAATTTTAACGTCATACATTATTAAACATTCACTTCTCAGGCATTCTAGTGGAAAAGCAAACAAGCAAGATTTTAACCAATAGTAATTCAAGGATCTATTTTACATTATGTTTGACATGTTTTGGGGATTTTTTTTAATCAACATATTCAGTGAATATCTCCTCATGATCTGCTACCTGTCCGTACCGTGTGTGCACTAAAAATAACTGGTGACAATACACAGCCTAGGCTCTGTAAACTAGTATGTACACAAAGGGTTTTATTAAACAAAAGGGGCCCACTGTAGCTAGCAACATGCCCGTTTACAGAGCCTATGCTGTGTATTAACACTGCCCACTCACAGTACAGACAGGTAGTGGATCATGAGGAGATATTCACTGATTTAGATAAAAAGTGATTTAGACAACAAGCGTTCTCCAGAATCACTGACTACACCTTTAAACTAAAACATGTTGAGTGTGAGCGTCCTCCTCTTCCTCCTCTCAGCAGCTCTGACTTCAGCTTGTAGTTTGTTGGTTTGGACAGAAGGTGGCACTGCTGCATCAACAATGAACTGAGACTCAACCACACAACACTGCAGACAGACAGACAGATAGACAGGGAGACATTGCAGTCAGACAGACAGATAAGACACACAGGGAGTCAGACAGATAGACAGACACACTGAAGTCAAACAGACAAAACACAGACAGACTGACTGAATGACTGACAGACAGACAGACACACTGCAGTCAGACAGACAGCACACAGGGAGACAAGAAAGGCTCAAACCTGTGACACATGGACACAACTAAAATTCTTCAACATACAGTATATCAAGTTCAGACCTACTTGCCTTAATTGTTTTGTTTCAGATGACATTTAGTTATTTGTCTTTAATTGTTTATTTGCTTTAGTAAACTCACTTTGGACTATGAAGTGTAGCTCAGTGTTCTGCCCTGTCATAGACCTTTATAGGAAGATGCCTTGCCACTACCCCGCACCTTAGTTCTTTGTTTGTTTTGTTGTTAGTGTAACCCAGTGACAAAAATGGATTAAAATAAATAAATAAATAAATGCCCATAACCCCGCTGATGATAAGATCATTATAATACATCATATGATTATTTTATTATTTATTTTATTTCCTGCATTCCTATTCGCTAAAATAGCTTGTCAATCAATGTCGGTCTTGCATTGAGTCGTTTGATTGGTTATCAGGAGGAATGCAGACTCCTCATTGGATGGTAACGTTAAGTCCCGCCTCCATGAGAGAGAAAAGTTCGACACGGCATGAGATGAAATTAATACACAAAGAGAGACAATTGATTTATAAAACAAGTTAAACTGTGAACGTGAGTGAAACTAAAGTGTAAAATGCCTTTGACGTATTATCTGAAGAGAGGAAGACAACCTGTGTACCGGAGGCTAGCCGCTTCCTGCATTGTTTCGGTGAGTTTCACGGAGTTGGGCTAATGCTATTTATAGTAACAGGTGTTACCTGCCGATACGGCTAATGCTATTTATAGTAACAGACCTGTGTTGTCTGCCGGTACGTGGCTAATGGGCTAATATATTTACTGGCGTGTCTATCCACGTGTGGTGTCATATAAAGCATGTGTGTTCTTTATTTTGAGAGAGAGAGGGAGGGATGGAGGGAGGCAGGTAGAGAGAGAGAGAGAGAGAGAGAGAGGGAGGGAGGAGAGGGGAGGAGCACCCTTTATTGCATTTTGATTTTAACATGCAGCGTAGCTGTGACATTGTGCACAGTTAGTGTTAATATTAATGTGTAGCATGTTTAACCTTTTAAATAAGGTTCCTCTTTATCAAACAAAGATGGATTCCCCTGGTGGGATTAATACAGTACCAACCTAACTTCACTTATAATAAATTAATAAATACAAATACTGTAGCTGACAACTTTTTGGAAAAAATATATAAAAGTCCCTCAATGCCACTGTATTGTGATATGGGTTACTGTGTGAAATGTTACATTTATAGTCAGCTAACTGCTCTTATGATGATAAATAGGCTTAGTTACCTGTTAACTACATCTATCGGCTAACAAATCTAATTTAAATAATGAGAATCGTGCCTCAGATCTAGTACTTCTAGATACAGTAGATGGTGAAACTCAAAACGGTGAAAAAGTTGATTGTGGAACGAATGACGGACACTTCTCAGAGAATAAGATGAACACAGACGCTCCACAATGTAAGTATAATTACATGATGTGTTTTTTTCACAAACAAAAATCTGATTTGAAATTCAATTTTCATAAATATTATAAAACTTAGTTAAAAAACTGCTTCTTACTTTCTACTGCGTTTGCCAGGACTGAAATAACAGTTAGAAGGATTTAGTACATTTGGGTTGCTTCACATGTTGTAAATTCCCGTTTATTCCCATAAATTCCCATGGAAAGTTTTCCAACTTTGAAAATTCCCGAAATTTTCCCGAAATACTGCCGACTAACGTATTAATACACTAGGGGAAATCCTCCTTTGGAACACAGCTGCTCCACAATGTGTAATGATACATGATGTGTTTTTCATTGGCACTATTCTGTTTTTTCATATAAGCTACGACGTATGTTTTACAACTGAAAATGTTACAACATACAAACTGCTGTAAATAAATTAGATTATAGATAAATGTATAATATTTATATCTCAGCATCCTGTTAGCAGCATATTTTCAGTGATCTTGACTGTTTAGTAGTGACAGACACAAATAGCTGCTTATAAATAGCTGTATGTCAAAACGTCATTACACCTGTGAGATACAATTACATAGAAAGATCTCCTGCTTTAGTGAGCTGTTAGTTAACTACTCTTACTAAGATAACTAGGTTTAGTTAGCTGTCAGCTAGGCTAGCAATCAGCTAACTACTTTTAACAATATAACTCAGTTTAGTTTATGTCACTAGCTGCCTCTACCTCTGCAGACATTTTCCAGACACTATATTGAAGGTTAGACAATATTATTCTAGCGCCCCCCTTTGGACGAAAGCAGTAGTGTTTTTACTACACCAGCTGTTTTTCCTGGGTGAGCGTATACCCATGACAAAGAAATTAAGAAAAACTATACAGAAATAGTATTATTGCTGTTACATGTAATGTATGATTATCAGAGAAATAATTAGACTGTTTCAGAAATATTTAAAAGTTACATGTAGCACCTTTAAACATGTTTCTGTTCTGACTGTCCATTCCTCTGTATAGTGTGTGTGTGTGTGTGTGTGTGTGTGTGTGCACGTACGTGCGTTGTAACAGTCAGCGTGTGTGTGTGTGTGTGTGTGTGTCTGTGTGTCTGTTAATGTGTACGTGTGTGTCAGCACATATTGCAGAAATAACAATAAAGTTGACTTGATGATTCTGACTTTGTCCAATGGCTTTATCTGCTGCCATTCACCAGCAGACTCTGTCCCGTCTTATCTTTCTTATCAGATTAATATTTAACTCCAACACTCAAGGAGCTTCAACTTCAGCTGAAAGACGTGTCGCAGTTTATTTTCTCCTCTACGGCTGAAGGTAAGGGATCAACTCTGCTCTCAAATTACACAATATTAATGATCATTTTTGATTATTTCTAGTGTAAATCGTGTTGGAAGTAGATAGTATGGACGTAGCCTAAAGGAGTTTTTGCTTTTGTCGGTTGGTTCTAGTGGGGAACATTCCGCCCTTGAACGGACATTCCGCCCTAGAATCTTTAATTTCTGCCACAAAGTTTTCTGATTGTAATGTTGGTTTATTTTATTATGTCTAGTGTATTAATCGTGTTACAGTAGAAACACAAAAAGATGTGGAATTTGTCCAAACTCAAAACTCAGAGTTTCACAGGAAACTAGAGACGAAGGAGGTGACACAGCCGTTAACAGAGATCCTCCATTTTGTGTCAGTGTTATAAAAGTATCCGTACTAGTTACATAACAGTGTGTTGATGCAGTAATCTAATCTGACAGTGGGCTGCAGACCATAGTACAGCGCCCCTGGAGCAGTTTGGGATTAAGTGTCTTGCTCAAGGACACAATGGTAGAGATGGTGGGCACCGTAGATGTAATAGCAGCCACCACTAGTTTAACTACTAACACCCTCCTGTCTGGTGCCAGGGATCCTCCATTTTGTGTTACTGTTATTATAGTACTAGTGACATATGAGTGTGTTGATGCAGTAATCTCATCTGACAGTGTGCTAGTGTGTTAGTATGTTGACTGCAGACCATAGTACAGCACCCCTGGAGCAGTTTGGGGTTTAGTGTCTTGCTCAACAGGTAGAAACACATTCACACAGTTTAAAGTAGAACATAATAAAACAATATAATATGAACGTCCTCACTTCACTGTTGATTCATGGCTCCATCTAGTGGCCTGATAGTAGAAGTACAGCAGCTGATAGCAGCTTCCTCTGCCTCACACTGTCTGACTGCAGTCACCTGTCATCGATGGGTTATTATTAGGGGGCCAAGCCCGAGCAGGAGCTGGGACCGCGTTTTGCACAGCAACGCGGTTCCCAAGCCCTGCGGGGCAGGGAACCCTATTGTTTTTGTGGCGATTATTATTATTAGGGGGCCAAGCCCGAGCAGGAGCTGGGACCGCGTTTTGCACAGCAACGCGGTTCCCAAGCCCTGCGGGGCAGGGAACCCTATTGTTTTAGTGGCGATTGTTATTATTATTATTTGTCGCGCGCAAAACTGTGTGCACAGCCCAAACCGTAAAGGGTGCAGACATGCCAATTGCATGACTAGATCCAGGTCCGTGGTCATTCAGCAGACAAAAAAATTCAGACATGCCGGCCACTAGGTGGCGCTACAACGAAGGAAAACGCGTTTGGGGTCATAACTCCCACACCGAACGTCCCACAGTCAAAAACTTTATATCCACATATGCACTGGAGTCAGCTGCATCATTTGGCATAGGCCACGCCCATTTGCGATATTATAGATTTTTCGCAAAATCGCGAAAACTGAAAAACATATTTTTCGCTACTCCTCCCACAATTTTTGGACAATTGACACCAAACTTTGCACAGAACATTTACCGACCCACACGGAAAAAACTTGTGCTAAAGCATTTTGATCCGACCATGGATAGAGAAACGGTAGCGTTTTAAATATTTGTTGATTAGCTACATTTTACGTAGAAATTCACAAATCCAAAATCATAAGTCGGATCAAGTCCAAATTTTAGACATATGTTGGGGCTACCCTTAATTGCGTTCAATAAAAAAATTGGAGAATTTTGCCATAAGGGGGCGCCATAAATTAGGAAATTTCATATCTCTTAATTGGCCAGAGGAAATTTCTTAAAACTCACGGGAAACCATCAAGGGGCATACACGAGTCTATATAAAAAATATGGCCAAGAAATATTAATGTGTAAGGGACTTTTTAATAAAATTAGATTTTTTTTTTTTCCATCAAAGAAAAAAGGCGGGATGCTAATCTCAGCTAGCATGTCCATTGACATTACATTGTGCAATTAGCTCCGGCCGCCATTTTAATCTGCTTTTGCTCATAACTCGCCAACCGAACATCCCACGGACAAAAACTTTACATCCACAGATTCTGTGAAGTGAGCGGCCGGCGCGGCGGTTGACGACGAGTTGCGTCGGAGGCTTGGCCCCCGGTCAAAACTGCTTGCAGTTCTAGTTAGGGGGCCAAGCCCGAGCAGGAGCTGGGACCGCGTTTTGCACAGCAACGCGGTTCCCAAGCCCTGCGGGGCAGGGAACCCTATTGTTTTTGTAAGGATTATTATTAGGGGGCCAAGCCCGAGCAGGAGCTGGGACCGCGTTTTGCACAGCAACGCGGTTCCCAAGCCCTGCGGGGCAGGGAACCCTATTGTTTTAGTGGCGATTATTAGGGGGCCAAGCCCGAGTAGGGCTGGGACCGCGTTTTGCAGAGCAACGCGGTTCCCAAGCCCTGCGGGGCAGGGAACCCTATTGTTTTTGTTGGGCCTTTTATTATTATTCTTTGGACTTACGTAAAACTGGTGCTGCAGCCCAAACCGTAAAGGGTTGGGACATGCCACTTGCAGGGCTTATCCAGGTCCATGCCTGGTACGCAGACAAAAAAATTCAGACATGCCGGCCACTAGGTGGCGCTACAACAAAGGAAAAGGCGTTTTGGGCTATAACTTCCGCACCGAAAGTCCGACAGTCAAAAACTTTATATCCTCAGATGCCCACAAGTCAGCTGCATCTTTTGAGCTAGGCCACGCCCATTTGCGTATATATATATTTTTCGCTATATTGCAAAAACTGTGTCAGTTACCAAAACATACTCCTCCTACAGTTCTCGCCCGATTTGGACGAAACCAAAAGCATTATGCTCTACTGACTGCCACAAGCAAAAGTTGGTCAAATAATCTTTCTACGACCATCGGAAGACCAAACGGTAGCGCTTTAAAGATTTGCGAAAATCCCTTAAAAAAAAAAAAAAAAGGGATTTTCTTGAAACTCAAGGGAGACTATCATGGGGCATACCTGAGTCTATGGCAAAAATATGGGCAAGAAATTCCTATGTGGGCCGGACTTATTAAAAAAAATAGTTTTTCAATTTTTTTGCCTGTTTTCGCCATTTTCTAAGTCTTTCGGCGGGAAAATGGGAAAATTCAAAAAAGTGTCTTTACAATGGAGAGGATGACAATTTGATTTTGCTATAACTCCCCAACCGAACATCGCACATTCAAAAACTTGACATCCACTTGTTTGGTACATTGAGCTGCATCTTTCTATCTAACGTAGTTTTGCGAATGTCATCCATAGGGGGCGCCAAAACCACAAAAAGCAAAGAAAACGCGTTTGGGGCTATAACTCCCACACCGAACATCGCACATTCAAAAACTTTACATCTCCGGATTCCGTGAAGCGAGGGGCCGGCGCCGCGGACGACGGCGCCCGATCCCGAGTCGCGTGGGAGGCTTGGCCCCCGTTCACAACTGCTTGCAGTTCTAGTTATTATTATTCTTATTTGTCGCCGCTAGAACTGCGTGCACAGCCCAAACCGTAAAGGGTGCAGACATGCCAATTGCATGACTAGATCCAGGTCCGTGAAATCTCAGCATACAACAAAATTCAGACATGCCGGCCACTAGGTGGCGCTACAACGAAGGAAAACGCGTTTAGGGTCATAACTCCCACACCGAACGTCCCACAGTCAAAAACTTTATATCCACATATTCACTGGAGTCAGCTGCATCATTTGGCATAGGCCACGCCCATTTGCGATATTATAGATTTTTTGCAAAATCGCAAAAACTGCAAAACTGACTTTTCGCTACTCCTCCCACAATTTTTGGACAATCGACACCAAACTTTGCACAGAACATCTACCGACCCACACGGAAATAAATCTTGCTAAAGCATTTTGATCCGACCATCGATAACGAAACGGTAGCGTTTTAAATATTTGTTGATTAGCTACGTTTTACGAAAAAATTCATAAATCCAAAATCATAAGTCGGATCAAGTCCAAATTTTAGACATATGTTGGGGCTACCCTTAATTGCGTTCAATAAAAAATTTGGAGAATTTCGCCATAAGGGGGCGCCATAAATTAGGAAATTTTATATCTACTAATTGGCCAGAGGAAATTTCTTAAAACTCACGGGAAACCATCAAGGGGCATACACGAGTCTATATAAAAAATATGGCCAAGAAATATTAATGTGTAAGGGACTTTTTAATAAAATTAGATATTTTTTTTTTCCATCAAAGAAAAAAGGCGGGAATGTTAGCATGTCCATTGACATTACATTGTGCAATTAGCTCCGGCGGCCATTTTGTCAAGGCTGACAATCTGCTTTTGCTCATAACTCGCCAACCACACATCGCACATTAAAAAACTTGACATCCACTTGTTCTGTGAATTGAGCTGCATCGTTCCACCGTGGCACTTTCGCGAAATTCATCCGTAAACAGCGATACCTATACAACTCCCGCACCGAACATCCCACGGTCAAAAACTTTACATCCACGGATTCCGCGAAGTGAGCGGCAGGCGCGGCGCTTGACGACGAGTTGCGTCGGAGGCTTGGCCCCCGGTAAAAACTGCTTGCAGTTCTAGTTATTTTTATTTTTCTCCGAGTAAAAGTGGTGCTGCAGCCCAAACCGTAAAGGGTTGGGACATGCCACTTGCATGACTATTTCAGACCCCCGGCCTCTCGGCTTACAAAAAAATTCAGACATGCCGGCCACTAGGTGGCGCTACACCAAAGAAAACGCGTTTGGGGCTATAACTCCCACACCGAACGTCCCACAGTCAAAAACTTTATATCCACATATTCACTGGAGTCAGCTGCATCATTTGGCATAGGCCACGCCCATTTGCGATATTATAGATTTTTCGCAAAATCGCGAAAACTGAAAAACATATTTTTCGTGACTCCTCCCACAATTTTTGGACAATTGACACCAGACTTTGCACAGAACATCTACCGACCCACACGGAAAAAAGTTATTCGAAAGAATTTTGATCCGACCATGGATAACGAAACAATAGCGTTTTAAATATTTGTTGATTAGCTACGTTTTACGAAAAAATTCATAAATCCAAAATCATAAGTCGGATCAAGTCCAAATTTTAGACATATGTTGGGGCTACCCTTAATTGCGTTCAATAAAAAATTTGGAGAATTTTGCCATAAGGGGGCGCCATAAATTAGGAAATTTTATATCTCCTAATTGGCCAGAGGAATTTTCTTAAAACTCACGGGAAACCATCAAGGGGCATACCCAAGTCTATATGAAAAATATGGCCAAGAAATAGTAATGTTTAAGGGACTTTTTAATAAAATTAGATTTTTTTTTTCCGTCAAAGAAAAAAGGCGGGAATGTTAGCATGTCCATTGACATTACATTGTGCAATTAGCTCCGGCGGCCATTTTGTCAAGGCTGACAATCTGCTTTTGCTCATAACTCGCCAACCACACATCGCACATTAAAAAACTTGACATCCACTTGTTCTGTGAATTGAGCTGCATCGTTCCACCGTGGCACTTTCGCGAAATTCATCCGTAAACAGCGATACCTATACAACTCCCGCACCGAACATCCCACGGTCAAAAACTTTACATCCGCGGATTCTGCGGAGTGAGCGGCCGGCGCGGCGGTTGACGACGAGTTGCGTCGGAGGCTTGGCCCCCGGTAAAAACTGCTTGCAGTTCTAGTTATTTTAATTTTTCTCCGAGTAAAAGTGGTGCTGCAGCCCAAACCGTAAAGGGTTGGGACATGCCACTTGCATGACTAGTTCAGACCCCCGGCCTCCCGGCCTACAACAAAATTCAGACATGCCGGCCACTAGGTGGCGCTACAACAAAGGAAAACGCGTTTGGGGTCATAACTCCCACACCGAACGTCCCACAGTCAAAAACTTTATATCCACAGATGCACTAGAGTCAGCTGCATCATTTGGCATAGGCCACGCCCATTTGCGATATTATAGATTTTTCGCAAAATCGCAAAAACTTCAAAACATATTTTTCGCTACTCCTCCCACAATTTTTGGACAATTGACACCAAAGTTTGCAAAGAACATCTACCGACCCACACGGTAAAAACTTATATAAAAGACTTTTGATCCGACCATGGATAACGAAACGGTAGCGTTTTAAATATTTGTTGATTAGCTACGTTTTACGAAAAAATTCATAAATCCAAAATCATAAGTCGGATCAAGTCCAAATTTTAGACATATGTTGGGGCTACCCTTAATTGCGTTCAATAAAAAATTCGGAAGTTTTCGCCATAAGGGGGCGCCATAGATTAGGAAATTTCATATCTCCTAATTGGCCAGAGGAAACTTCTTAAAACTCACGGGAAACCATCAAGGGGCATACACGAGTCTATATAAAAAATATGGCAAAGAAATAGTAATGTTTAAGGGACTTTTTAATAAAATTTGATATTTTTTTTTCCGTCAAAGAAAAAAGGCGGGAATGTTAGCATGTCCATTGACATTACATTGTGCAATTAGCTCCGGCGGCCATTTTGTCAAGGCTGACAATCTGCTTTTGCTCATAACTCGCCAACCACACATCGCACATTAAAAAACTTGACATCCACTTGTTCTGTGAATTGAGCTGCATCGTTCCACCGTGGCACTTTCGCGAAATTCATCCGTAAACAGCGATACCTATACAACTCCCGCACCGAACATCCCACGGTCAAAAACTTTACATCCGCGGATTCTGCGAAGTGAGCGGCCGGCGCGGCGGTTGACGACGAGTTGCGTCGGAGGCTTGGCCCCCGGTAAAAACTGCTTGCAGTTCTAGTTATTATTATTAGGGGGCCAAGCCCGAGCAGGAGCTGGGACCGCGTTTTGCACAGCAACGCGGTTCCCAAGCCCTGCGGGGCAGGGAACCCTATTGTTTTTGTGGCGATTATTAGGGGGCCAAGCCCGAGCAGGAGCTGGGACCGCGTTTTGCACAGCAACGCGGTTCCCAAGCCCTGCGGGGCAGGGAACCCTATTGTTTTTGTGGCGATTATTATTATTATTATTAGGGGGCCAAGCCCGAGCAGGAGCTGGGACCGCGTTTTGCACAGCAACGCGGTTCCCAAGCCCTGCGGGGCAGGGAACCCTATTGTTTTTGTGGCGATTATTAGGGGGCCAAGCCCGAGCAGGAGCTGGGACCGCGTTTTGCACAGCAACGCGGTTCCCAAGCCCTGCGGGGCAGGGAACCCTATTGTTTTAGTGGCGATTATTTTTATTATACTTCGCCCCCTAAAACTGTGTCCACAGCCCAAATCGTAAAGGGTGCAGACATGCCAATTGCATGACTAGATCCAGATCCGTGAATTCTCAGCATACAAAAAAATTCAGACATGCCGGCCACTAGGTGGCGCTACAACAAAGGAAAACGCGTTTGGGGTCATAACTCCCACACTGAACACCCCACAGTCAAAAACTTTATATCCACAGATGCACTGGAGTCAGCTGCATCATTTGGCATAGGCCACGCCCATTTGCGATATTATAGATTTTTCGCAAAATCGCGAAAACTGAAAAACTGACTTTTCGCTACTCCTCCCACAATTTTTGGACAATTGACACCAGACTTTGCACAGAACATCTACCGACCCACACGGAAAGAAATTATCACACAGAATTTTGATCCGACCATCGATAACGAAACGGTAGCGCTTTGAATATTTGTTGATTAGCTACGTTTTACGTAGAAATTCATAAATCCGAAATCATAAGTCGGATCAAGTCCAAATTCTAGACATATGTTGGGGCTACCCTTAATTGCGTTCAATAAAAAATGTGGAAATTTTCGCCATAAGGGGGCGCCATAAATTAGGAAATTTTATATCTCCTAATTGGCCAGAGGAATTTTCTTAAAACTCACGGTAAACCATCAAGGGGCATACACGAGTCTATAGAAAAAATATGGCCAAGAAATATTAATGTTTAAGGGACTTTTTAATAAAATTTGATTTTTTTTTTTCCGTCAAAGAAAAAAGGCGGGAATGTTAGCATGTCCATTGACATTACATTGTGCAATTAGCTCCGGTGGCCATTTTGTCAAGGCTGACAATCTACTTTTGCTCATAACTCGCCAACCACACATCGCACATTAAAAAACTTGACATCCACTTGTTCTGTGAATTGAGCTGCATCGTTCCACCGTGGCACTTTCGCGAAATTCATCCGTAAACAGCGATACCTATACAACTCCCGCACCGAACATCCCACGGTCAAAAACTTTACATCCGCAGATTCTGCAGAGTGAGCGGCCGGCGCGGCGGTTGACGACGAGTTGCGTCGGAGGCTTGGCCCCCGGTAAAAACTGCTTGCAGTTCTAGTTATTATTATTATTATTATTTGTAGTCATCTAAAACTGCGTGCACAGCCCAAACCGTAAAGGGCGCAGACATGCCAATTGCATGACTAGATCCAGGTCCGGGCCGTGTACGCATACAAAAAAATTCAGACATGCCGGCCACTAGGTGGCGCTACAACGAAGGAAAACGCGTTTGGGGTCATAACTCCCACACCGAATGTCCCACAGTCAAAAACTTTATATCCACAGATGCACTGGAGTCAGCTGCATCATTTGGCATAGGCCACGCCCATTTGCGATATTATAGATTTTTCGCGAAATCGCGAAAACTGCAAAACATATTTTTCGCTACTCCTCCCATAATTTTTGGACAATTGACACCAAAGTTTGCACAGAACATCTACCGACCCACACGGAAAAAAATCACGTAAAATAATTTTGATCCGACCATGGATAACGAAACGGTAGCGTTTTAAATATGTGTTGATTAGCTACGTTTTACGAAAAAATTAATAAATCCAAAATCATAAGTCGGATCAAGTCCAAATTTTAGACATATGTTGGGGCTACCCTTAATTGCATTCAATAAAAAAATTGGAAATTTTTGCCATAAGGGGGCGCCATAAATTAGGAAATTTCATATCTCCTAATTGGCCAGAGGAAAATTCTTAAAACTCACGGGAAACCATCAAGGGGCATACACGAGTCTATATAAAAAATATGGGCAAGAAATAGTAATGTTTAAGGGACTTTTTAATAAAATTTAAAAAAAAAAAATCCGTCAAAGAAAAAAGGCGGGAATGTTAGCATGTCCATTGACATTACATTGTGCAATTAGCTCCGGCAGCCATTTTAATCTGCTTTTGCTCATAACTCTCCAACCAAACATCGCACATTAAAAAACTTGACATCCACTTGTTCTGTGAATTGAGCTGCATCGTTCCACCGTGGCAGTTTCGCGAAATTCATCCGTAAACAGCGATACCTATACAACTCCCACACCGAACATCCCACGGTCAAAAACTTTACATCCACAGATTCCGTGAAGTGAGCGGCCGGCGCGGCGGTTGACGACGAGTCGCGTCGGAGGCTTGGCCCCCGGTAAAAACTGCTTGCAGTTCTAGTTATTATTATTATTTTAATTTTTCTCCGAGTAAAAGTGGTGCTGCAGCCCAAACCGTAAAGGGTTGGGACATGCCACTTGCGTGACTAGTTCAGACCCCCGGCCTCCCGGCCTACAAAAAAATTCAGACATGCCGGCCACTAGGTGGCGCTACAACGAAGGAAAACGCGTTTGGGGTCATAACTCCCACACCGAACGTCCCACAGTCAAAAACTTTATATCCACATATGCACTGGAGTCAGCTGCATCATTAGGGATAGGCCACGCCCATTTGCGATATTATAGATTTTTTGCAAAATCGCGAAAACTGCAAAACATATTTTTCGCTACACCTCCCACAATTTTTGGACAATTGACACCAGACTTTGCACAGAACATCTACCGACCCACACGGAAAGAAATCATTCGAAAGAATTGTGATCCGACCATGGATAACGAAACGGTAGCGTTTTAAATATTCGTTGATTAGCTACGTTTTACGAAAAAATTAATAAATCCAAAATCATAAGTCGGATCAAGTCCAAATTTTAGACATATGTTGGGGCTACCCTTAATTGCGTTCAATAAAAAATTCGGAAATATTCGCCATAAGGGGGCGCCATAAATTAGGAAATTTTATATCTCCTAATTGGCCAGACGAATTTTCTTAAAACTCACGGTAAACCATCAAGGGGCAAACACGAGTCTATAGAAAAAATATGGCCAAGAAATAGTAATGTTTAAGGGACTTTTTAATAAAATTTGATTTTTTTTTTTTCGTCAAAGAAAAAAGGCGGGAATGTTAGCATGTCCATTGACATTACATTGTGCAATTAGCTCCGGCGGCCATTTTGTCAAGGCTGACCATCTACTTTTGCTCATAACTCGCCAACCACACATCACACATTAAAAAACTTGACATGCACTTGTTCTGTGAATTGAGCTGCATCGTTCCACCGTGGCAGTTTCGCCAAATTCATCCGTAAACAGCGATACCTATACAACTCCCGCACCGAACATCCCACGGTCAAAAACTTTACATCCACGGATTCCGCGAAGTGAGCGGCAGGCACGGCGCTTGACGACGAGTTGCGTCGGAGGCTTGGCCCCCGGTAAAAACTGCTTGCAGTTCTAGTTAGGGGGCCAAGCCCGAGCAGGAGCTGGGACCGCGTTTTGCACAGCAACGCGGTTCCCAAGCCCTGCGGGGCAGGGAACCCTATTGTTTTTGTGGCGATTATTATTATTATTATTATTATTTGTAGTCATCTAAAACTGCGTGCACAGCCCAAACCGTAAAGGGCGCAGACATGCCAATTGCATGACTAGATCCAGGGCCGGGCCGTGTACGCATACAAGAGAATTCAGACATGCCGGCCACTAGGTGGCGCTACAACGAAGGAAAACGCGTTTGGGGTCATAACTCCCACACCGAATGTCCCACAGTCAAAAACTTTATATCCACAGATGCACTGGAGTCAGCTGCATCATTTGGCATAGGCCACGCCCATTTGCGATATTATAGATTTTTCGCAAAATCGTGAAAACTGCAAAACATATTTTTCGCTACTCCTCCCATATTTTTTGGACAATTGACACCAAAGTTTGCACAGAACATCTACCAACCCACACGGAAAAAAAAATTGTAAAAGAATTTTGATCGGACCATGGATAACGAAACAATAGCGTTTTAAATATTTGTTGATTAGCTACGTTTTACGAAAAAATTCATAAATCCAAAATCATAAGTCGGATCAAGTCCAAATTTTAGACATATGTTGGGACTACCCTTAATTGCGTTCAATAAAAAAATTGGACATTTTCGCCATAAGGGGGCGCCATAAATTATGAAATTTCATATCTCCTAATTGGCCAGAGGAAATTTCTTAAAACTCACGGGAAACCATCAAGGGGCATACCCGAGTCTATATGAAAAATATGGCCAAGAAATAGTAATGTTTAAGGGACTTTTTAATAAAATTAGATATTTTTTTTTTCCGTCAAAGAAAAAAGGCGGGAATGTTAGCATGTCCATTGACATTACATTGTGCAATTAGCTCCGGCGGCCATTTTGTCAAGGGTGATAATCTACTTTTGCTCATAACTCGCCAACCACACATCGCACATTAAAAAACTTGACATGCACTTGTTCTGTGAATTGAGCTGCATCGTTCCACCGTGGCAGTTTCGCAAAATTCATCCATAAACAGCGATACCTATACAACTCCCGCACCGAACATCCCACGGTCAAAAACTTTACATCCACAGGTTCTGTGGAGTGAGCGGCAGGCACGGCGCTTGACGACGAGTTGCGTCGGAGGCTTGGCCCCCGGTAAAAACTGCTTGCAGTTCTAGTTATTATTAGGGGGCCAAGCCCGAGCAGGAGCTGGGACCGCGTTTTGCACAGCAACGCGGTTCCCAAGCCCTGCGGGGCAGGGAACCCTATTGTTTTTGTGGCGATTATTATTATTATTATTATTATTTTAATTTTTCTCCGAGTAAAAGTGGTGCTGCAGCCCAAACCGTAAAGGGTTGGGACATGGCACTTGCGTGACTAGTTCAGACCCCCGGCCTCCCGGCCTACAAAAAAATTCAGACATGCCGGCCACTAGGTGGCGCTACAACGAAGGAAAACGCGTTTGGGGTCATAACTCCCACACCGAACGTCCCACAGTCAAAAACTTTATATCCACATATGCACTGGAGTCAGCTGCATCATTTGGCATAGGCCACGCCCATTTGCGATATTATAGATTTTTCGCAAAATCGCGAAAACTGCAAAACTGACTTTTCGCTACACCTCCCACAATTTTTTGACAATTGACACCAGACTTTGCACAGAACATCGACCGACCCACACGGAAATAAATCATTCGAAAGAATTGTGATCCGACCATGGATAACGAAACGGTAGCGTTTTAAATATTTGTTGATTAGCTACGTTTTACGAAAAAATTAATAAATCCAAAATCATAAGTCGGATCAAGTCCAAATTTTAGACATATGTTGGGGCTACCCTTAATTGCGTTCAATAAAAAAATCGAAAATTTTCGCCATAAGGGGGCGCCATAAATTAGGAAATTTCATATCTCCTAATTGGCCAGAGGAAATTTCTTAAAACTCACGGGAAACCATCAAGGGGCATACACGAGTCTATATAAAAAATATGGCCAAGAAATATTAATGTGTAAGGGACTTTTTAATAAAATTAGATATTTTTTTTTTCCATCAAAGAAAAAAGGCGGGAATGTTAGCATGTCCATTGACATTACATTGTGCAATTAGCTCCGGCGGCCATTTTGTCAAGGCTGACAATCTACTTTTGCTCATAACTCGCCAACCACACATCGCACATTAAAAAACTTGACATGCACTTGTTCTGTGAATTGAGCTGCATCGTTCCACCGTGGCACTTTCGCGAAATTCATCCGTAAACAGCGATACCTATACAACTCCCGCACCGAACATCCCACGGTCAAAAACTTTACATCCGCAGCTTCTGCGGAGTGAGCGGCCGGCGCGGCGGTTGACGACGAGTTGCGTCGGAGGCTTGGCCCCCGGTAAAAACTGCTTGCAGTTCTAGTTATTATTATTATTTGTACCTCCCTAAAACTGCGTGCACAGCCCAAACCGTAAAGGGCGCAGACATGCCAATTGCATGACTAGATCCAGGTCCGTCCGGACTACGCATACGACAAAAATTCAGACATGCCGGCCACTAGGTGGCGCTACAACGAAGGAAAACGCGTTTGGGGTCATAACTCCCACACCGAACGTCCCACAGTCAAAAACTTTATATCCACAGATGCACTGGAGTCAGTTGCATCATTTGGCATAGGCCACGCCCATTTGCGATATTATAGATTTTTCGCAAAATCGCGAAAACTGCAAAACATATTTTTCGCTACTCCTCCCATATTTTTTGGACAATTGACACCAAACTTTGCACAGAACATCTACCGACCCACACGGAAAAAAATCACTTAAAAGAATTTTGATCCGACCATCGATAACGAAACGGTAGCGTTTTAAATATTTGTTGATTAGCTACGTTTTACGAAAAAATTCATAAATCCAAAATCATAAGTCGGATCAAGTCCAAATTTTAGACATATGGTGGGGCTACCCTTAATTGCGTTCAATAAAAAATTCGGAGAATTTTGCCATAAGGGGGCGCCATAAATTAGGAAATTTTATATCTCCTAATTGGCCAGAGGAATTTTCTTAGAACTCACGGGAAACCATCAAGGGGCATACCCAAGTCTATATGAAAAATATGGCCAAGAAATAGTAATGTTTAAGGGACTTTTTAATAAAATTAGATTTTTTTTTTTCCGTCAAAGAAAAAAGGCGGGAATGTTAGCATGTCCATTGACATTACATTGTGCAATTAGCTCCGGCGGCCATTTTGTCAAGGCTGACAATCTGCTTTTGCTCATAACTCGCCAACCACACATCGCACATTAAAAAACTTGACATCCACTTGTTCTGTGAATTGAGCTGCATCGTTCCACCGTGGCACTTTCGCGAAATTCATCCGTAAACAGCGATACCTATACAACTCCCGCACCGAACATCCCACGGTCAAAAACTTTACATCCGCAGATTCCGCGGAGTGAGCGGCCGGCGCGGCGGTTGACGACGAGTTGCGTCGGAGGCTTGGCCCCCGGTAAAAACTGCTTGCAGTTCTAGTTATTATTTGTACCTCCCTAAAACTGCGTGCACAGCCCAAACCGTAAAGGGTGCAGACATGCCAATTGCATGACCAGATCCAGGTCCGTCCGGACTACGCATACGACAAAAATTCAGACATGCCGGCCACTAGGTGGCGCTACAACGAAGGAAAACGCGTTTGGGGTCATAACTCCCACACCGAATGTCCCACAGTCAAAAACTTTATATCCACAGATGCACTGGAGTCAGCTGCATCATTTGGCATAGGCCACGCCCATTTGCGATATTATAGATTTTTCGCAAAATCGCGAAAACTGAAAAACATATTTTTCGCTACTCCTCCCATATTTTTTGGACAATTGACACCAAACTTTGCACAGAACATCTACCGACCCACACGGAAAAAAATCACGTAAAAGAATTTTGATCCGACCATCGATAACGAAACGGTAGCGTTTTAAATATTTCTTGATTAGCTACGTTTTACGAAAAAATTCATAAATCCAAAATCATAACTCGGATCAAGTCCAAATTTTAGACATATGTTGGGACTATCCTTAATTGCGTTCAATAAAAAATTTGGAAATTTTCGCCATAAGGGGGCGCCATAAATTAGGAAATTTCATATCTCCTAATTGGCCAGAGGAAATTTCTTAAAACTCACGGGAAACCATCAAGGGGCATACACGAGTCTATATAAAAAATATGGCCAAGAAATATTAATGTTTAAGGGACTTTTTAATAAAATTAGATATTTTTTTTTTCCATCAAAGAAAAAAGGCGGGAATGTTAGCATGTCCATTGACATTACATTGTGCAATTAGCTCCGGCGGCCATTTTGTCAAGGCTGACAATCTGCTTTTGCTCATAACTCGCCAACCACACATCGCACATTAAAAAACTTGACATCCACTTGTTCTGTGAATTGAGCTGCATCGTTCCACCGTGGCAGTTTCGCGAAATTCATCCGTAAACAGCGATACCTATACAAGTCCCGCACCGAACATCCCACGGTCAAAAACTTTACATCCGCAGATTCCGCGAAGTGAGCGGCCGGCGCGGCGGTTGACGACGAGTTGCGTCGGAGGCTTGGCCCCCGGTAAAAACTGCTTGCAGTTCTAGTTTAATTTGGTTAACTGTTGATAGGATGTTTTAATTTTTTAATTGTACGTTAATTATGTTATAATTGCTTAGTTAATTACTCTCCTGGACTTTAAAACATTGTTATGTGATTCTTGAGAAGTGGGAGAAAACAGGAATGTTGAAAAAATACAGTTTTATGTTCAAATTTCTTTATTCCATCTTTTCCTCAACGCAGAGTTTTGATGTTTGGTTTTGTAATTAATACTTTTTAGGATGTATTACTAAAAGTACATTTGAATCAGTTATTTCCTCTCAAATATTTAGAACACTGCGATTTTGACTTTAAAACAAATATAATATATAGTTATACAGTGCATACGTAAAGTATTCACCGCCTCACTTTTTCCACATTGTGTTATGTTACAGCCTGGAATAAATTCTACACATACTTTCCATATGCACTGTTTATATGTCCCTTCATGTCACTGTCATTACAGCCACTTTTAAACGGAACTATTTTCAGGACAATAAAGTGATGTCAAAGTTTGTTGATTTGGTAACCATGGCCATCTGTAGGACATTTTCACATTTATACTCGATAGATACTCGATAAATTATTTTTATTACATGTCATTACTAAACATGCTGTAATTTGATGATAATTTCTGAATTTTAATGTAATTTCTTCATATTTGTATGTTATGAATCAGAGCATAACAGCCAATCACTGGAGGAGCAGCTGATACTTTACAGGACTAGTGATGGAAAGGAGGATTTCAGTTGATGTTGATGTGTTTTCTCTGCAGGTGAAAGTGTGTGTGAAGGTGTGGGCTCTGCTATGGATCAGAGTGAGGACACAGAGGAGGGAGGGGAACATGGCGGCCAGACCAAAGCTCACAGGTGACATGAGGATCTCTAACTGTCCATGACTCAAATCACTGCACCGTCATTATTCACTCTCAAAGCTCTCTGTGTGTGTGTGTGTGTGTGTGTGTGTGTGTGTGTGTGTGTGTGTGTGTGTGTGTGTGTGTGTGTGTGTGTGTGTGTGTGTGTGTGTGTGTGTGTGTGTGTGTGTGTGTGTGTGTGTGTGTGTGTGTGTGTGTGTGTGTGTGTGTGTGTGTGTGTGTGTTCAACAGACCAGACTCTCCTGGACCTGGACCCAGCTTTTCAGACTTAAAGAGTTTCTGGTTGAAAAGGGATTTCCTTAAACCTGAACTTAAACCTAAACCTGAACTTAAACCTAAACCTGAACTTAAACCTAAACCTGGACTTGGACCTGGACATGGACATGGACCCAGCTGTTTGTCCTTCAAGAGTGAGTCTAAAGGTGCTTCCATTGAGTTTAAAGGACAAAAACCGTCTGCTGCAGAAAGGTAAACTGTTCCTAGAATTTTTATATGACCTGTTTTTTTTTTCTTTCAGCTTTGTTTACTTAACGTTTATTTATTTTCTAACTGATGCCACACTCACACTGGCATTCATGCATTCATATATGCATTGATGGCTAAAATCTACTTTGCTTGACCAGTCAGGGCTCCCAGATATTTTCATTGGTCGCACTAGTGCACCTGAAATGTATCAAGTCATATTAAATGTAATATTGGGTGTAGTGCTGCACGATTCATCTAAACGCGATGTGAGCTAGTGCAATTACATAACCGCACAAATGGCTGCGATTGTGATTTAATGTAGGCTAAATAAATGTGCTTATACCATAGTCTGTGTGAATACTCTATTCTGATTGGCTGGAGAACATTCCATAGGTGTGGATTAACCCCTGATGTATGGACACCTAGATGGAACTGTTTACATTCTGTCCACTTTAATGCGTCGCCGGCTCGCCGCTGATTAAACTGTGTTTATAAGGGATTTATAAAGCCTAAAATATCCTGCCGTGCAATAGCCTCTGGATACCACAGGATGGCGCTCGTAACACAAGAGCTGTAGTAACGATAGTAGTAAAATAAAGTGGCTAAACTTAATGTCCTCTGGCTAAACGTCAATGGTGATCTCGTTAAAAAGGTGAGTAAGACTCCTGTTTAATTTGAAAAAGGTTTGTAACTTAGTTTACATGTGTTTAGCCACCAAAGCCCGGCTTCACTGTCTATCTGGACACAGGCTACTGCTGTCAGTCACTGCCTCACGTAACTTCAGGCTGTAGCCCATAATACACATGTTCGCCAGTCACATTCTCCGTGAAATGCGTTATTTATTTTGGGGGAAATGCTTTGTTAGCTCGGTGGAACTGTTGTTAAACATGTTGGGTGATTACATTTACTGTTTGTACAGCGTGCGCAATGTTTTTTGACTTTGTATCTTCTTGCTAGCATAACAGTAGCTCTGTGGCTAACAGCTGCCGCAGTCTCCCATTGCTCGTATCCTTGGTCCGACTTCCCAGTACAATTTGAACGCACCATTACAGCTAAATTCTGTCGTCGCTAGGTCGTATCCTTGGTAGTTCCTATTGACTGGAGTACTGAACTACGTTTTCATTACATAAGAACCTTATGGGTTTGCGATGGGTATTCCAGTTATTATACGAGGTCTCGGGCGTTGCTGTGGAAACTGTGGAGTTGTTATTCGTTCGAAACAAATCTAGTTTCATTAATTTGATCGCAAAAAGGCATGAAAATATAACTGATTGGTCTAATTATTATTTTTATTAGTAGGTGACTATGGTATAAGCGGGTTAATGCCCTTCGAGGTGTCCATGTATCAGGGGTTAATGGACTTCGTGAAGGCGCGTCGGACAGTTCTCACCTCCACGGTGTCCATTAACCCCTGATACATGGACACCTCGTCGGGCATTAACCCTTACTTGCGTGTGTCTATAACGTTCTAACCGCTCCTCTCGTCTTTTGGTAGCCCCCCTCGGCTCCTGACAGTGTATATGTATGTCAGTGATTCTTGATTCTATGTTTAGGCAAATTAAATGTATGTATCCAACATATACTACGCTACTGAGCTAAGGTTTGACACAACCTCCCAGCCTTTGTCCTTTTTATCAAAATGGGCTTTTACCTTGCCATTCCTTATTTTGTGTCAAAACCGTCAGACACCAAAAACACAAATTCCCAGATGTAATCATTTTAACCATCAATAATTAATAACAGTGATTTTATAACAGCATACTATTGGCTGAGCGTTAATTCAAGATTCACATTACAGTCTTTCAATCAGACTTGTCAGACTAATTCTGTGTTTGATAATTATAATAACTTGAAAACCACCCAAATATGATGCCTTCACATTGAATGTCAACTCCGTCATTGGCCTGTCATCCACCGTCAGACAGGAAATCTGATGGAGTTGACATCTGATGGTGTTGACATATTTAACGTTTCTTAAACAAAACAAATGGAATTAATCTAGTTAGCCAAGTTGATAGTTTGCCATTTGTTTTTTCTGTCGATGATAGGTGCTCCAGGAAAATAAAATGATCGAAACATTTCAAATAACTTCTTCAGAAATTGTAAGTCGGGGTTGACATATCATGGTTGTGTCGCAGGACTTTCAAGATTTGGAATGTAAAATATTCTAAAACTACAAAATTTATCATCTGACTCTAATGTACTCTGCAGAGGTGGAATGTGACGAGAGGTCCTTCATAGTGACAGCTGCCCCTTATTTTGGCTGATTTTCTTACATTTTAATGGATTGTCTGACGGTGGTGACAAAAAGTGTCCCACCACTTAGAAACCATATAAAACATGAATATGTTGTAGAAAAACTGTTTTTATTGATATGAGAGATTATTCAGTGTTGCTTTTGATGACAAAAACTATTTTAATCATTAAAGTAAATTTTTAATAGGTTTTATTGCATATGAAAGATTGAAACCTTCTCTGTGGACACACTGTTATGGACGACGTGAGGAGATAACAAGTGTCATATATTTGACATAATAATGATCAAATTAAATGTAAGGGGATAATTGTGCTCCACACAGTCTATTCTTAATCCCTAATAACATCTACAATTTAAATATTTTTACTTTTAAACAACGGGTGTGTGTGTGTGTGTGTGTGTGTGTGTGTGTGTGTGTGTGTGTGTGTGTGTGTGTTTGTTGTGTTCAACAGACCAGACTCTCCTGGACCCGGCTTTTCAGACTTAAAGAGTTTCTGGTTGAAAAGGGATTTACTTAAGCCTGAACTTAAACCTAAACCCGAACTTAAACCTAAACCTGAACTTAAACCTAAACCTGAACCTAAACCTGGACCCAGCTGTTTGTCCTTCAAGAGTGACCGGTCTAAAGGTGCTTCCATTGAGTTTAAAGGACAAAAACCGTCTGCTGCAGAAAGGTAAACTGTTCCTAGAATTGTTATATGACCTGTTTTTTTTTCTTTCAGCTTTGTTTACTTAACATTTATTTATTTTCTAACTGATGCCACACTCACACTGGCATTCATGCATTCATATATGCATTGATGGCTAAAATCTACTTTGCTTGACTAGTCAGGGCTCCCAGAAATGTGTTGAGTGCGCCCAAATATTTTCATTGGTCGCACTAGTGCACCTGAAATGTATCAAGTCATATTAAATGTAATATTGGGTGTTGTGCTGCACGATTCATCTAATTGCGATGTGAGCTAGTGCAATTACATAACCGCACATATGGCTGCGATTGCGATTTAATGTAGGCTAAATAAATGTGCAGGCGTGTGTCTATAACGTTCCAACCACTCCTCTCGTATTTTTGGTAACGCTCCTCGGCTCCTCTGACAGTGTGTATGTATGTACATCCTGCCTAGACCCTGTGTCTCTGAGTCTGCTGAGCTGAGGTGTGTTGAGTTAAGGTCAGCCTTCCTGAGGGCATAGCGCTCTTTGTTACTTTTCCAAGGGGTCTGACCTCGCCCCAGGCCTCTACTGGCAAGGTGCCCCTGGAGGGTGAGGGTCACCTCAACCCCAGACATGACATTACAGACATGTAAGGCCCTGTTTCCACCTGGGATTATGATGTGATTTTGGTGATCCGATCAAAGGTGGCCAGCTCTCAGTCCGTGTGTTCCCACTTGTATTTTCACATGTGACTTCTTTGTCTACTTGTGATCGGATTGCATTTACCCGCGCTGTATTTAAATCAACACGTTCATCATTTCCGTTTGCATTGGTGTTTTAACCGGTGGGGTTCAAACAAGTAAACATACAGGGCTATACAGTGCCACAGTTTTAATCGCATTTGCTATTAAAATGCATTACGTGCGAAGATAATTACAAGTCTAGGTTGACGAGATAGGCTACTGTCTCATTTAGACAAGGAGGAGCAATGCACAACACTGCTTAGAGGGCTCTACATTCGCCAAATGCGGGTAAATATCATAGATAGTATATGGTGAAAGATGTGTGTTTGCCGGGCGGCTTTTCTAACGTCTGCTACACTCTTGTCACCACCATCAGTACACGGCTTTATGCAGTTAAGTTACTTTACGTGCGAACAGAATATTTCCTGTGCGCCTTCACAGTAAAAGCCTGTTACTAGCCAAACGTGAGTTGACTTTTATTTTTAAGCAGATAAGAACAGGAAGTTGTTGCCTTGCAGCACACCAGTCAATAGCACCGATTTCCGTGTTTTGAGATTTACGCAGTGAAATGAAAACAGAGGACAGAAAGCTTGTCATTTGCAATACTGGCGGATGCAACTAACGGTCATGAGGCTTCTATAAAAGCTTCATGAACGCCAGTGATGCATTTTCAACGTATTTCCGCTCAGGCAGGGGGGCGGCAGTTGAGTAGGAGGTCCCTAATGTGGACAAAAGTCACATTGGTGTTTCCACTACCAAATGAATGCGGACACATCGGACACAAGTGACGTAAACCACCTCCGAATGTGGTTTTTGTGATCCGATCAACGCGTCTTGAGAGTGTTTTCACCTGTAGTTAGAGCTGTATTCACGTGATCAGATCACAAAAATCAGATGTTAAAGACAAGTGGAAACAGGGTCTAAGCTTATTCTTGAAGATTTCTCTTAGACTGTGAAGTTATGAGGGTGTGGCAGCATCCTCAGATCACACACACACACATATCTGAGGCCTATTGCACAAAAGTGGAATTCAGATATACAGGATGATTGATAAAGCCAGCCTTGACAAAGTCTAGTCTGGGCACATTGGATTAGTCAGTTGCACGAACACCAATCCAGGATGAAAAGGTGCCGCTTTTCAAAGCAGGTGTAAGTAATTCTGTGAAGTGCCAGCCCAAAGCACTGCACCATCATTATTCACTCTCCAAGCTGTGTGTGTGTGTGTGTGTGTGTGTGTGTGTGTGTGTGTGTGTGTGTGTGTGTGTGTGTGTGTGTGTGTGTGTGTGTGTGTGTGTGTGTGTGTGTGTGTGTGTGTGTGTGTGTGTGTGTGTGTGTGTGTGTGTGTGTGTGTGTGTGTGTGTAACAGACCAGATCAGTGTTTCCGCTAGAAACAATTGCTGCCGGTCATGTGACCTGTAAGGTTTCTTTTTACCTGTCAAATGGGAACACAATTCAAAGTTTGCAGAGGGAATTATTTCAACCAGACATTCTGACCGGGGTCGGCAGTGGTGGCCAAATCACTGCCCATCAACTCCTCCTGGCTTCCAGCCAAACTCCTCCCTCCTGCTCCACAACCAGCAAGAGGCTCTTTCTGCTGCCTCCCCCAACCTGCGAGCTGCCGTCTTTCTCTCCCTCCCCGTCACCCCAATTGCTGTGAGCATCCTCCACACACTGACTGGGCAGGGAATCCTCTACAGCCGACCTCGACTGGGAAGAGCCATGCCTGCCATCCTTTCTCTCTGCAGTCATGCACGAGATCCTGGTATTTGCTGCTCTTTCTCTCAAACGCCTGATCACAACCCTCTTCCCATGGGACTGCAAGTTCAATGAGGATGATCTTCTTTGCCTCTTCACACCACAGTACCGCGTCTGACCTCAGGGTTGTCTGGACAACCGGGGGGAATTGCAGTCTTCCCCCCAGGTCTACCTTCAGTTCCCATGATTGGGCCTTTTGCAGCAGATTGCTTCTTGTTGTTGCTGCGGTTGATGGCTTGTGTCCCTCCCTTACAAAGTTTACTGCTGGTATTGCTTTCCCATGTGGTTGGCGTTTCTTGCATCATAAGAGTGACAGGTCTAGGGATAAACCTTTCGGGTTCAAAGATGAACAGCAGGCTGATGATCTGTTTAAATTGTGTTTACAATCTAAATATGAAGTAGAATTTTTCTCTGAAGTTATTTTCTTTTGGTATCTCTCAGATATTTGCAGGAAGAAGAGATGACAAATACTAAAGAGGCCCTCTTAAACATTTTGGATCATTTAGGAAATGAGGAATTGGAAAAATTCAACTGGCATCTGCAACAGCCAATTCTTCCCAACCTCAAACCAATCCATAAGAGTCGATTGGAAAATGCAAACCGGTTGCGGACTGTGGATCTGATCGTCCAGACCTACAGTACAGAATCTATTGAAGTGACCAGGAAGGTTTTGGTCAAATTAAATAGAAATGATCTGGTGACAAAATTCCTCAAGACCATTTCAGAACCCAAAGGTGAGTGATGTGAAGATTGAAGGGAATATCAGAACACTAGCAAAAGTTGTATAAACAGAGTACAGATACTGAATTTGCTTTTCTTTTGACAAGAAAGAGTGTATTCCAAACATATTACGCTTCACAAGAAAAAAAAATGTTGTGTTCACTTTTTAAAACAAAAGTTTTTCATGGTTATTCCACCCACCCTGACTTTACTCAGAGCCCCCCACCCCCGGTTTAATTCAGGTTCAGGAGCAGGGATGGGCGTAGTGTGTGACTGTCTCACACCTACAACATCCTGCTGTGTGAAAGGGTAGATCCGAACATTCTCTGATCAGATTCAGTTCAACACATGGGACAAGGAGAAGTCAGATGCAGCAAGTCAGACTCGTTTCAGAGAAACAAAGTTTTCATCTTTCACTGATGATTAGAAATTATTTTAACATGTGCACAATATGCCGTAACCCACAATCTCCAGCCAAGTGCAATGACCTCCGACTTATAATGGCCCTCACCACCTTTGGATGCGCCCCTGTTCTTATTAATACAAAAAGAAAAGGTCAGTGAATTACAATCTAATTCATTCAGAGATTGTTGCTGAGTCGGAGAAGACTCAGATCCACTCTGAGGAAAAAGTTTTTGTTTTTGTTTGAGAATATCACAAAAACAAAACATCTAAACTTGTAGATGAGATCTACACAGAGCTCTGCATCAAACTGCAAGAGACTGGAGACGTCAACATGGAACATTGATTTTAGCATCAACTAATTAAAGGCATACTCGTCATTGTTATCCAAAACTATTTTAGTCAAAATCAGTGAATATCTGCTCACCTATTCCGTAGTGTGGGCGGAAAAGAATGTCCTGTGTTTATACTGTTCACAACTGATGTTCTGAAGAGATTTAATGGAAGATGAAAATAAAGTTAAAATTTGGATTAATCAGTTTTATTGTAGCTTTCAGTTACTGATCACATTTGTTCTTTGTTCTTTCAGGAGCCAGAGTTGCAAAGTGTCAACGTGAACTCAAGTCAAAACTGAGGAAGAAGTTCCAGTCTGTGTTTGAGGGGATCGCTAAAGCAGGAAAATCTACCCTTCTGAATCAGATCTACACAGAGCTCTACATCACAGAGGGAGGGACTGGAGAGGTCAATGATGAACATGAGGTCAGACAGATTGAAACAGCATCCTGTAAACCAGATAGACCAGAAACAACCATCAGACAAGTAGACATCTTTAAGGCCTCACCTGGAAGAGGTGAACCAAGCAGAACAGTGATGACAAAGGGAGTGGCTGGCATTGGGAAAACAATCTTAACACAGAAGTTCACTCTGGACTGGGCAGAAGACAAAACCAACCAGGACATACAGTTCACATTTCCATTCACTTTCAGAGAGCTGAATGTGCTGAAAGAGAAAAAGTTCAGCTTGGTGGAACTTGTTCATCACTTCTTCACTGAAACCAAAGCAGCAGGAATCTGCAGCTTTGAAGAGTTACAGGTTGTGTTCATCTTTGACGGTCTGGATGAGTGTCGACTTCCTCTGGACTTCAAAAACAATGAGATCCTGACTGATGTGACAGAGTCCACCTCAGTGGATGTGCTGCTGACAAACCTCATCAGGGGGAAACTGCTTCCCTCTGCTCGCCTCTGGATAACCACACGACCTGCAGCAGCCAATCAGATACCTCCTGACTGTGTTGGCATGGTGACAGAGGTCAGAGGGTTCACTGACCCCCAGAAGGAGGAATACTTCAGGAAGAAGCTCAAAGAAGAGGAGAAGGCCAAAACAATCATCTCCCACATCAAGACATCACGAAGCCTCCACATCATGTGCCACATCCCAGTCTTCTGCTGGATCACTGCTACAGTTCTGGAGAAAATGTTGAAGACCGGAGAGGGAGGAGAGCTGCCCAAGACCCTGACTGCGATGTACATCCGCCTCCTGGTGGTTCAGGCCAAACTGAAGAACGTCAAGTATGATGGAGGAGCTGAGACAGATCCACACTGGAGTCCAGAGAGCAGGAAGATGATCGAGTCTCTGGGAAAACTGGCTTTTGAGCAGCTGCAGAAAGGAAACCTGATCTTCTATGAGACCTGAAAGAGTGTGGCATTGATATCACAGAAGCCTCAGTGGTCTCAGGAGTGTTCACACAGATCTTTAAAGAGGAGAGTGAACTGTACCAGGACAAGGTGTTCTGCTTCATCCATCTAAGCGTTCAGGAGTTTCTGGCTGCTCTTCATGTCCATCTGACATTCATCAACTCCGGAGTCAATCTGATGGCAGAAGAACAAACAACCTCCTATGAATCTGCAGAGAAACAACTTTACCAAGAAAGAAAAACATCCTGGCTCTCTAAAGTCTTCAGACTGCATAAGGCTCGGCCGACCAAAGAATTAACTGCAACCTCCCAGGAATCTGCAGAGACACAGTTCTACCAGAGTGCTGTGAACAAGGCCTTACAGAGTCCAAATGGACACCTGGACTTGTTCCTCCGCTTCCTCCTTGGTCTTTCACTGCCAACCAATCAGAATCTCCTAAGAGGTCTGTTGACACAGACTGGAAATAGCTCACAGACCAATCAGGAAACAGTTCACTACATCAAGAAGAAGATTGAGGAGACTCCCTCTGCAGAGAAAAGCATCAATCTGTTCCACTGTCTGAATGAACTGAATGACAGTTCTCTAGTGGAGGAGATCCAACAATCCCTGAGTTCAGGACGTCTCTCCACAGACAAACTGTCTGCTGCTCAGTGGTCAGCTCTCGGCTTCATCTTACTGTCATCAGAAAAAGATCTGGACGTGTTTGACCTGAAGAAATACTCTGCTTCAGAGGAGGCTCTTCTGAGGCTGCTGCCAGTGGTCAAAGCCTCCAAGAAAGCTCTGTACGTACAGTAGGATTTATTCACTAATACATACTCTGCCATCTTTTAACTGAAAAAATAATAATGTATTACTCTTTTTGTCATTGTTGTCTCTCCAGGCTGAGTGGCTGTAACCTCTCAGAGAGAAGCTGTTACGCTCTGTCCTCAGTTCTCAGCTCCTCCTCAAGTCTGAGAGAGCTGGACCTGAGTAACAACGACCTGAAGGATTCAGGAGTGAAGCGGCTAGCTGTAGGGCTGCAGAGTCCACACTGTAAACTGGAAACTCTCAGGTCAGATTACCAAACAGTTCAACTGATGACCATTTAACATCTGATTTATATCAGTTTATAACAATTTAACCTTTGTAGGATTGTGTCTGGTACAATGATTATTCAAAATATCTTTAATTAAACTTCAAGAGTTGTTTCTAGACTCCAGATTAGTTTCCAAATGTTTTCAGAAATTTCTCTCCTTTTTTGTTGAATTATTAAATACCACAGATCAGTATTTAGTATAGACGTGGCTCTAAAGTATTCTATCTGGACCATAACGTACAATAAAATACAAAGAAACAAATAAAACTCACCATCACATGTTCTGTGTGTGTGTGTGTGTGTGTGTGTGTGTGTGTGTGTGTGTGTGTGTGTGTGTGTGTGTGTGTGTGTGTGTGTGTGTGTGTGTGTGTGTGTGTGTGTGTGTGTGTGTGTGTGTGTGTGTGTGTGTGTGTGTGTGTGTGTGTGTGTGTGTGTGTAGGCTGTCAGGTTGTCTGATCACAGAGAAAGGCTGTGCTTCTCTGGCCTCAGATCTGAGCTCCAACCCCTCCCATCTGAGAGAGCTGGACCTGAGTGTCAACAACCTGCAGGATTCAGGAGTGAAGCATCTGTCTGCTTGGCTGCAGAGTCCACACTGTAAACTGGAATCTCTCAGGTCAGATTCAATCAATCAATCAATCAATCAAACAACTTTATTTATCCCAGAGGGCAATTCAGTCCAGCAGTCCTACACACACTAAGCAACACATAACAGACAATATACAGCCAATAAAAAACAATAAACAGGACACAGGATATGTCAGAGAGACACAATGGCTGGGCATGAGTAGGCCTGCACAGTTAAAAAAATAAAAAACATCAGATCCAACATCAGTTTAACAGCCTGGCAGCAGACGGAATAAAAGACTGAGAATAGCGCTTCGTTTTCCTGCTTGGTGCTGCAAAGCGCCGGCCTGAAGGCATTAATCTGAATTCTGGGAAGATGATGTGGTCCTTTTGGTTTACTATTGTTTTAGCTTTTTGGACCACGCGCCTCTCCCAAAGGGAGAATAAGTCGTTTTGTCGAACTCCGATTATTTTGGAGCACACCTTTACAATGCTGTTCAGGCCATTGCTGTCCTTAACACAGAGGCCATCGAACCAGCAAATGAAAGAAAAGGTTAAGAGACTCTCGATAAATGACTGGTAGAACACGATTAGAATTTTGTTGCAAATATTGAAAGATTTTAACTTCCTAAGTAAGTGGACTCTCTGTTGACCGCGTTTGACAATAGAATCACTGTTGACATCAAACTTTAACTGCGAGTCAAACACAGTTCCCAGATATTTGTATGTGTCAACAATCTCGACCTCCTCACCGTGAATAATGCTAGCCTTCGGTATAGTGTTGTCTTTTCTAAAATCAATGATGAGTTCCTTTGTTTTTGTCACGTTGAGGTCAAGGAAATTCTCATCACACCAAGTAACAAATGTAGATAGGGCGCTACCATGGTCTGAATCTGAACCCTGAAGGAGAGACAAGAGGGCGGTATCATCAGAAAATTTTATCATGCAGCTTCCCTCCTTATGAGACCTGCAACTGTCTGTATAAAGAATAAAAAGGAGTGGTGACAGAACACACCCCTGGGGAGAGCCGGTGTTGGAGACCAGAACATTTGATATAGCTCCATTAACTAAAACTTGCTGCTTCCTCTCCGTTAAGAAGTTTAAGAGCAACAATAAGAGCTGATCGGGTAAGTTAAAATAAGCAAGTAGACGATTGATCAGAATATGTGGTTGCATCTTGTTAAAAGCGGACGAGAAGTCGGCAAATAAAAGTCTTGCATGTGATTTTGGTTTTTCCAAGTGTTTGTAGACCCTGTCCAGGATGAGGAGTTTAGCGTCCTCCACCCCTTTACCTGCTTGATAAGCAAACTTTAGGGGGTCAAGTTTGTCTTTAACCAAGGAGCCAACTTCATCTTTTAAAATTCTTTCAAAATGTTTCATCACCAGTGATGTAAGAGCAACAGGTCTGAATTGGTTCGGTTCTCTTGGATTTTTTATTTTTGGAATTGGGATAATAGTTGAGGTCTTCCATAATGAGGGCAACTTGCAACCATCGGCACACATCTGAAATAATTTTGAAAACACCCCACTGAGCTGGTCGGCACAGTATCGGAGAGTGCGCCCGCAGACTGCATCTGGGCCAGCAGCCTTCCTTATATTTGTTTTTTTGAACAAGGCTGTGACAAATCCTTGAGATATCACCAAATCTTTCTGGGGTACAAGAGAATCCTTTAATTTGGAGACATTGTGCGTGAGGTCAGACCTTTCAAAACGAGAAAAAAAAGAGTTAAAATAGTTTGGCAGATCTGCCTCAACTACTCCACTGATTCCGATCGGTTGCTTGGCCTCGCATGTGTGGTTAATAGATGCCATAGATTTAATTCCCTGCCAGGCTGCTCTGATGTTAGTGGTAAATTGCATTTCTATTTTGTTCTTATAGTTCATTTGGGCCTTGCCTATTGCATTCTTTACTTCTCTGGAGACAGCCTTCTTCTCAAAAAGATTACCTGTGTAAAATATTTTTTTCTTTTTGTTGATACTTGTTTTTAGCTCTTTCGTTACCCAAGGTTTATTATTTGGAAAGATAATAATTTTTTTGTTCGGAATTACAGAGTCCACACAAAAAGATATATAGGATGAAACTGTGTCAGTGAGTTCATCAACATTGTCACAAGAATCAAAAAAGCAATCCCAGTCGGTGCATTCAAAACATGCCTGGAGAGCTAAGACACTGTCCTCAGACCAGGTTTTTACATCCTTCTCTCTGCACTCGAGGCGTCTGAAGGAGGGTATGTACATGGGCATTAAATACACGCTGTTATGGTATGACGCACCAAGAGAAGGCATGGGTAGAGATTTATAAGCGCCAATCACTGATCCATAACATAGATCCAATGTGGAATGTGTGTTGGTTGTAGAGCAAGTGACATATTGTTCATAAGTCCTCATAGTTTTCCCTAGAGAACAATGGTTAAAATCGCCAAGAATGAATTTAGGGGCATCCGGGCAGATTGAGTCGAGTCGGTGAGTGACGTCAGCGATCAGCTGTGCAGCAGCGGACGCGTTGGCTCTCGGGTGGATGTAAACAACCGTGAAGAAAAGTTGCTGAAATTCACGGGGAAAGTAGTAGGGGCGCAGTGAGATAGACAAAAGTTCAATATCGGGAGTACAGAGCTTTTCCCGAACAACGACGGTGTTACAGTACCGCTTGTTTACATAAAAACACACTCCTCCACCTCGACTCTTCCCGGTGATTTTGGGTGACCGGTCCAGCTGAAGTGGGCTGCCAAAGCCACTTATTTCAAGGTCCTCATCCCGGTCCTCTTCACTGAGCCACGTTTCAGTAAGAGCTAGGTGGCAGGATTCCTTGATTTCTTGCTTGAATTTGGCCCAAGCTTCCAACTCGTCTACCTTGTTCCTGATTGACTGCACGTTGGATAGCAGGACTGTGGGGAGCGGGGGAAGCCTGCGGCGGTTATCCAGACTGAGACGTTTCAGTCTTCGGCGTACTCCACCCCTCCTTCCTCTTTTCCGACGGGGAGGAAAAAGTCTGTTAGGACTGTGAGGCAGTGTTAATTTTGGCAGCAAATTGTGATTTAGTCTTAGTCTTAGTCTTTTGAATATCACACCATTTAGTCTTAGTCCTATTCTAGTCATCTGAAATCTTTTAGTCTTAGTCTAGTCTTAGTCTACTAAATATAAACAGATTTTAGTTGACTAAATCTACAGCGGACTTAGTCGACTAAGTGTTTATTTCTTCATTGAATGGTATTAAGTTTTGAATATGCAATACAGACACAGATTTAATGGTTGTAATACAAAACATGTATTCTATTTCATTCGTAATAATCTCACATAAAATCAGTGTACCTGACTGGATAGGAGGGAGGGGGCGGGCTTTAAGAGTCTGTGGCTGGGGGCCCATTATCTCATGATCTGTCTATGAACCAACTGGATTCCACAATCTTTTTTCTTTTTGCGGGGAGCATGCACAAGCATTATTTATAAAAAAATTAAAATAAAGAAAATATTTTAAAAAAAGTGGGGGGGCCCACACTTGGTCTTGAAACGGGCCCCGAGATCGTTAAGGCCGCCCCTGGGCAGCAGCAGCAGCAGCATAAAACTGAGCAACTGCGCTTTCCTTCAAGCAACACTGCTGCCCCTGTGTGTGTTCGGACTTCTTTTGCATCAAAGCCTTTTTGATAATAAAATTAGAGGTTTTAATTGAACGCTGTCCATGCGTCGGAGTTGTTTGTAACTTACTCGAGTGAAAACAGAAACTAACGGAGGGAGGCGGCAGTTTCACAGTTCATTTCCTATATAGTTGCGCAGTCAGTTTGGGGACATGGCTCTATTCAAGCTCGAGACATAGCCTACTACAAACATATCGCGGAACGTAGCCGTTCCCCTAGACAACGTTAACGGGAAGGATATCCCTGACTATAATTTTTGTCCATCAAACCGCAGTTTTTCTGCACAGCTGCTCACTCCACCCGCTCACACTGACGAGGTCTCCCGTCGATTTTCACCGACACAGGGTTGTATTCGCTGCTTTGCACTGATTGGATTTCTTCCCAACTTGTCCCACAAAAAGAGTAGTTCTGATTGGATCTCTTCTCCATTCGTCCCGCCCTAACAGTTTTGTCTCGTTCCTATTCGTAGACTATAGTGTCAGTTATATTCGTCTCAGTCTTCGTCATCTTATCTGCCTTTTTATTTAGTTTTTATTTAGTTTACGTCCGTGAAAAAGGTTCGTAGACGAATATTTTTCGTCATAGTCTTAGTCAACGAAATTAACACTGCTGTGAGGTACAAAGAGCTCAGTCGGTAATCCCACCGGCACGTCACCTCTAATCGATGCTCGTAATGACAGAAGAAGCTCGCGGCTGAAAGTCACTCGGCTGGCTGAGCCGCCATGTAGCCCTTCCGCGTCTTGACAGAAGAACGCCAGCAACAGCCTTGACACGAATAAAAGTCCATAGAACTGTGCAAAAGAGCCCAGACTCCACATAATGAATCTTGACATAAAAACCTCTCCACACACGAAACGTTAAAAACAAACAAGACTTATACAACAGTTAGTAGACTGCTTCGGGTCGCACACGAGGAGCGCCCCACTCACCACCTTTCTGTGGCTGGAAGTGCACTGGGGTCACCAGTTCAACTGATGACCATTAAACGTCTGATTTGCATCAGTTTTTCTTTTAATTTGTGTTGTTGAATGACTAAATACCTCAGATTATGTGTAACATTAATTATAAACATGGCTCTAAAGTATTCTATCTGGACCGAAATGTACCTAAACAAAAACAAAGAAACAATATATGGTTTGTGTGTGTGTGTGTGTGTGTGTGTGTGTGTGTGTGTGTGTGTGTGTGTGTGTGTGTGTGTGTGTGTGTGTGTGTGTGTGTGTGTGTGTGTGTGTGTGTGTGTGTGTGTGTGTGTGTGTGTGTGTGTGTGTGTGTAGTCTGTCAGGTTGTCTGATCACAGAGAAAGGCTGTGCTTCTCTGGCCTCATCTCTGAGCTCCAACCCCTCCCATCTGAGAGAGCTGGACCTGAGCTACAACCATCCAGGAGCCTCAGGGGTGAAGCTGCTCCTCTTGAGACTGGAGACTCTCAGGTATGAAGAGACACCAAGAGCTCACACACTGTTTCTCTGTTACACTGACAGGCTGAGGACTGTTGGCTCACAGTCTGTATCAGTGTAGCTGACTGACAACAGCAATTAAAGGGGCACTGTGTAATATGACATCATCAAGAAAGTTCTAGAATGCAACGCTCCCTGGGTAAACCACCCCTTTTGAATAATAACAGAAGCTACAGTGGCCTTCAAGGACAAGAACAATTCTAAATGTTAAACAATGCACCTGATGACATTCCAACCAACATGGATGCCTCCATAAGACTTGCCTGCTCAATGTACAAAATGTAATATTCATATTTGTAATTCTCCGCTCAGGAGGATAATTCAGATTATTGGCAGAGTGATTTTACACCAATGAGGACATATTTATGAATGAGGATATTGATTTTAGCTAATAAATTACTTAAAATGTTACACAGTGTCCCTTTAAATATACAGTATACAATTTTAGACGGTGTAGGACCAGATACGTTTTTAACTTCTTCTAGGCCCTTTTGAACATGAACCATATTATTGAGTTGTTGTTTTTGTTGCTAAGGATCCTGTTTGTTTTTAATTCTATTGCTTATAAGTTTTACTTTGTGTTTGTAATTTTTTAACATGAAGACAATGAATTGACTAAATATAAATAATAAAATAGTCACATTCTGTCACTACACTATATTTAATTTCATGTCTCTGGTAGGAAAATAGTTTGTACTCAATAATTCAACCAAACACCTCAGCCCGTCCACTACGCTCTAGGGCTGCAACAAGGAATGGATAAAAATCAATTATTAAAAGAGGTGGTATTTACTTAAAAGCTTATATATTTAGCAGAGGCCTGCAGTTAACCCATTGATGACCAGTGTTGGGAACATTACTTTATAAAAGTAATTAGTTATAGTTACTCACTACTTGTTCCAAAAGGTAACTGAGTTAGTAACTGAATTACTTTATAATAGAAGTAACTAGTTACCAGGGAAAGTAACTATTTGCGTTAGCCTACTGTAAAAAAAAAAGTTGCTATATGTCAACAAATTTGGAAGGAAACTGCTGAATGTACCGTGCTGATCTGCTATCACTGGATTCACTTCAGGGGTGTCGGCTAAAACACCACTTAAGGCCAAAAACGTCAGACTATGAAGCATGAGAGGAGGAGTAAGGATTTATCCTATGTTTATTTCCTTCTTTAACATGCACAGCAGCATACAGATCCCAGGAAAAGAACAATGGCAATATTCGGCTCGTGATGACACGCTAAACAGCTGTTGCAACCGGCGAATCGCGGCCGTTTAATAACGTGCATAAATTATAATGTATAGAGATCGGGAAACTCCATGCACTTACTCACAAGGGCGATGCAAACAAACTCAGGGAGAGCACGTTTCAACCGTGGATTGATAGGTGGTTACTGCGGCAACGTGCAAGCTCACACAACAGAGAGGGAAAAAAAAATAAACTTCACTAAACAGGCGCTCCGGCTGACTGACGTGACGGCGCTAACTGACAGTTATAATGTCATCCACACTGAATAAAACACAACTTAAAACAGCAGTTTGTGTAGTAGGCTATGGAGCCAGGGGTGTGTTCGGATTACACAGTTTATTCAATCAATTCATAGTAACGCACCGCATTTAACGTTCCGTAACGATAACGGCGTTGTAACGACGGAAAAAGTAATTAGTTAGATTACCCCGTTACTGAAAAAAGAACGGAGTTACCTAACGCCGTTTAAAATAACGGCGTTAGGTAACTAATGTCTTATTCCCAACACTGTTGATGACCCATGCTGCGCGAAGCAACATTGTATCTCCTGCCGGCTGCTGCGTGGTGCAGCATTGTTGTTTTATCTTATTTTCATGCATAGAATGCACTGTCATTGGTTCAAATACACATGACGTGGGTTTTGTTGATTTTTTAAAACCACGTGACCACTCTAATGTTGTGTGGTTTTTAAAACCTATACTTTTACTTTTACTTTGAGTATGTTTATTGTGAAGTATTGTACTTCGCTACATTTTATATCACCTGCATTACTGAGTAAAAAAATAGATAGGCTAAAGGAGAGAAAAAACACAGTGAATGATCGACAGGAGGAGAGAACACATTGCGACTACATGATAACAACAATGCAACACATTGCTTCCCTCTATCATTAAAACAAAATAATCCTAGTTCAACTATCATTGTACCGCACGTGAAGACGTGAAGGCTTTTAAATGCAGCAAACCTTTCATCCAGCCGTGCGATCGGCCCCTCCCTCACCTGATAGTTTAGCTTTCAGCTTTACAGTGCAGAGTAGGATGGAGACGGTGCGTGTTGCCGGGAGCTTTGAAAAACTTCCAGAAGACAGCAGAAAGTCAGCCTTTGGTCGAGAAGAAAGGTAAAACTAATAGACTAATATGCAAGATATGTTACGCGCGGACACGCGAGTCAGATGACATGCGCGACCGTGAGACAGAGAGAGAGAGAGAGAAAAAGGCATATGCGACCCAGCTGCACCTCAAAACATCACGACCAATTAGTTTACTCACTTTAAGTCGAATCCAAGTGGTCTATGACCAAGCAATAAAGGAATAAAAAACACTGGAAGTTTAAAGCTCCTTGACTCTTGCCACCACAACAGTCATCAATTAAGAACACTGTAGCCTACAATGCAACTTGCTTATCCTGCCAGCTCCATGAGATATAAATAAAATATGCCCTCACATTCCTGCTAGCAAAAGACGTGCCCTATCGACAACATTTGCAACGGTTTATTTTGATTTTGACACTTATTTTATTTAATTATTAAAAATATGTTTTACTTAGGCTATTTGCATTTTCCTTGTTTTCAGTTCAATTAGGATATGTTTAAAGTCCAAAGTCATGTTTTCAAATGTTAACTAAGTGCATGTTGCTATTCTTAAATCAATGAATAATTGTCTATAATAATTGTGATTATACAGCAGTGGTTCTGAGCGAGTGATTTGATTGGACGAGAGACCTTAGATGCGTTCTGAAGCAGTGCTGATATGAGCGAACAACATCACTCTGACTGTTCATGGACTGTTCACCAAACTGTAAACCATCTGTCAAAATCAGTCCGCTCACTGATGAGCCGGAGCTTCACTTGTGTAAACTGTGTGTGTGTGTGTGTGTGTGTGTGTGTGTGTGTGTGTGTGTGTGTGTGTGTGTGTGTGTGTGTGTGTGTGTGTGTGTGTGTGTGTGTGTGTGTGTGTGTGTGTGTGTGTGTGTGTGTGTGTGTGTGTGTGTGTGTGTGTGTGTGTGTGTGTGTGTGTGACTCAGGTTGACTGTTGCGAGTCTCTCCCCTATGAGAGGGCATCTCTGCCACACACAGACAGAGACAGTGTGCGGTAGTCGCTCTCACTCACGTTACTGAAGACAGCAATAGTGTGTGGAGATAAACTCAGGCTGCTGAATAATACGAGCGGGCGCGATCCGGACGCAGCATAGCTTTAGCCTAGCCTAGCTTTCCCACATCATTGTATAACGTTACTTCCCCGGGCAGAAATAAACTCATAAACTCTGGGAAATGAAGCGTGGGAGTTTGGAATGGGCAGCGGACCTTATCACCAACTAGATTAAGATCCGCCGTTCCTGTTCTTTAGTGATTTTTATGGGACATCGGGCCGCCGTGGTTAATGTTACCAGAGTAAACAAAGCAGGACGAGCTCCTGTCAAGTTGTTGCTAACTTGAGCTCCGCTCTGACTGCTGTTGTCGGACTATTTGTGTTGGCGGAAGCAAATACATTCTTAAATGATTAAAGATCACATTTTAAAGTTAACTTGTGAATTTAAGTTGTAAAACTGCTGTATAAAAGCAATATCACACTCGAGGTCGCATGTTGTCGCTCTATATCAGCACTGCTGTGTTTCTCTGCGGCCTCGTACCTACGACCGAATCACAGCAGTGCTGATATAGAGCGACAACATGCTCCCTCTCGTGTGATATTGCTTAATTACACAATATCAATCAAAATAATCATGATTATGATTTGTCAAAATCGAGCAGCCTAACCTTGCAATTTCCATGGTTTAGATCAATTATACACAATTACATTATTAGAACTGCAGCTGCAGTCTGTTTAGGTCTGTAGACCGGTTACATTCCCATTCCCCCATTAACAGACTATTTGCTCCATATTTGCTTATCTAAAGTATAATGACACAGTATACATCCATACATGTGTGGTGACATGATTTGTTTAATTTTGCACTTTAATTTGTAAAAGTGTTGCATTAATTAAACAAAACTAGTTTGAGATTTATATCCCCTTGTCTATATATATAATGCCTTAGAAGAGACCCCCGCCCCCTCCCGCTGTTAAAAAGTAACTAGTAACTTGTGCTCTAAGTACATTTTAAATCAGCTACTTTTTCAATTTTACTTCAGTAGATTTTTAGACCAGTACTTTTACTTTCACTTAAGTAAAATTTCATCCAAGTAATCATACTTTTACTTGAGTAGAATATTTTTGTACTCTTTCCACCTCTGTGTTCACTTGATCGGCGATAGTGTATTACAAAACAGTTAGTGGCGTTCAGAGCGCAGAAATTAGGTCTACTCTAGGCTACTGACGAAAATCACACAACACATTACTTATATTTAGTAACAATATTTATTGATTCAGGCTATATTTTGCTGCTCCAACTCAAGTCAGCCCAGCCAGGCGATAGTTAAGTTTCAGTTTTGTTTTCATCTCCGTGGTATACAGCCGTTTGGACCAGCTGATCGGCTCCCGACAGCGGGAGTCAGTCTGCGTTCCAGTTGTACTGGGAAGTCGGATTCATGGTGCCAGTGATAACTGAACTAAATTATAAAATAAAGCTATCTCTTCCTCCCTCTATCTGTCTTTCTCTCTCCACTGCACACTCAGTCACTACTATCCATGCTTAAAGGAAGCAGGATTATAACCTTTTTTAGCACATATATTAGGCTATTATATTTTATATAATTTATTAATTTTTCCCCCCATCTAATTTTGACGATTTTTAGAATAATGTGTTGGTTTGTAAGTGCTACGAGAGCATGTCCAAATGAAACCTGTGACCCCTACCTTTTAAATGTATTTTATTTCATGTTTCTATGTGCTACACAGGCTTAGATATTAAGGTTTTGGTAGACGTTGAAAATTCGTAGTATTTTTTCAGAAAACCCTCAGGAGATGAGGACATGTATCCTAGAGTGCCATAGTCATCAATGGGTTAAAGCTATTTCACATCAACGTTTTTTTTAACTTTATTTTATTTGTTTTTCAGGATGAATGAAAAAAAAAATAAAAAAAAACACATAGGGCAAGCATGGGCCATATAGAATAAAAAAAGGACAGGAAAAGGAAACATTTAATAATTTTTTATTATTATTATTTTAGAATTTAATATTACTTTTAAAAGCTCAGGGACCTGTTGTTTGTGAACTTTGTATCACTGTCAGTTTGAAATAATGTTCTGTGTTTTAAAAGAAAGCGTTGGGAATAAGATTAAAAAAAATCATTAATTAATGGGAAAAAATTATCACCCGATTAATAATTTATCCAGATGATTGTTTTTTTTTCTGTATATTTCCATTGATTTTCAAAGGGTAGACATTTATTTATTTGTGCCATGTATAAATGAGATACAAATATTCAACGATCTTTCCCAACTTACCCTTAAGACTAAACACATTCTGTCTCTCTTTCAAAAACCAAAGACCAAAAAGAATATGTCGCTGATGAGGAAGCTTCTGAAGGTTCATTCTGACTCTGTTTCTCCCTCCAGGGTGGAACATGGTGGAGAGCAGAGGCTGATACCTGGTGTGAAGAAGTGTAAGTGTGTGTTCACTTTGATTCAGGAAAACAAGGCAGCACATTTAAAGCAGTTTAAAGGTGGAGTCAGTGATTCTGGAGAACGCTTGTTGTCAGAATCACTTTTTCTCATGATCAGCGAATATCTCTTCACAATCCGCTACCTGTCTGTACTGTGTGTGCACTGACAAAAAAACTGAGTTTTAATACACAGCCTAGGCTCTGTAAACGGAAATGTTGCTTATACGATGGGCCCCTTTGTTTACATACCTTTTGTGTACATGCTCATTTACAGAGCCTAGGCTATGTAGTAATACCAGTGATTAGTTTCAGGGCACACAGTACGGACAGGTAGCGGATCATGAGGAGATATTCACTGATTTTGAAAAAAGAAAAAATGAAATCAAGCATTCTCCAGAAGTAACTGACTCCACCTTTAAATCAAAAGCTGAAAGTAGATTTTGATTGATTCAATTTATTTCAGACATATCAAAAATACAAAACAAAATGAAGAGCATGAAAATACAATTAACACAAATTATGTTAAAATTATTTCACAAAAAATAAATAAATTACATAGGGGAGAACGGGGTAATCTGAGCCACTTTTTACATTTGCTCCCCTCTAAGCGAGCTAAAATGATTTATCACTCAAATTTACACATTTCCCATTAATTCAGGGTGTTTCCTAGAAATGGGCATTAGCAGAATTTTTTCAAGACAAAGGGCAGTGAAAATATGATTGTTTTAAAAAATAATGTTTATTATATTAGCTTCTTGTATTCCTTATAATCTCTATACAATCTATCTATACGATTGTGATACTATATTTTATTTACAATTCATACATATATACAACTTGATATACTATGATATTTTATAATTTATATATCTTTACAATGCATATATCTATATATTTATACAATCAATATATCTATATCTATATATACATACAACTATGAATACAATTTGATGTACAATATTTACACTTTAAATATATATAAATAAATATATGTTATCCTTTTTTATTATTATTTAAAAATATATATATTATTATTATTATTATTATTATTATTATAGATTCAAAACAGTAAGTCATTCTGAAGGTTTGATCTAATTAACAGTCTGTTAATAAAACAACACATGAACCCATCAGGTGTCTGGTGATAAACTGCTGCTGTGTTGTGTCTTGTTCTCTCCATCAGGGGCCTGTGAACTCACACTGGACACAAACACAATGAACAGAAAGCTCAAACTGTCTGACAACAACAGGAAGGTGACATGTGTGAGTGAGCAGCAGCCATATCCTGATCATCCAGAGAGATTTGACTGCTGTCGTCAGCTGCTATGTAGTAATGGTCTGACTGGTCGCCGTTACTGGGAGGTCGAGTGGAGCGGAGTAGTGGTTGATATATCAGTGAGTTACAGAGGAATCGGCAGGAAAGGATACAGTGCAGACTGTAGGTTTGGAGAGAATGATCAGTCTTGGAGTCTGTTCTGCTCTAATGGTGGTTACTCTGTCCGTCACAATAACATACAAACATCCATCCCCTCCTCCTCTGTCTCTCACAGAGTAGCAGTGTATGTGGACTGTCCTGCTGGCTCTCTGTCCTTCTACAGTGTCTCCTCTGACTCACTGATCCACCTCCACACCTTCAACACCACATTCACTGAACCTCTGTATCCTGGGTTTGGGTTTGGGTCGCCTGGTTCCTCAGTGTCTCTATGTCGTCTGTAGGAGGGAGAGTCTGAACAGGATCACAGTTACAGAAATCTTTCAGGTTTTTGCAACAAATAAATCAGTTAATGGATTGAAACAATTATTCAGCAAGGGCCATATATTAAAGGTGCAGTGTGTAGAATTTATTGGCATTTTTCGGAACAAACTGTATAATATGCAGAAGTATGTTTTAATGAGTGCATAATTCCTTGAAAATACAAATGGCTGTTTCTTTAACTTCCTTAGAATGAGCCTTTAATATCTACATAGGAGCGGGGTGCTGAGGCCGCCATGTTGCACCGCAATGTTTCTACAGTAGCCCAGAACGGACAAACTTAACGGCCTTACACGTTTTTATATATAGTGGGCGTCCTGGGGAAATGCACCTGTTGGTAGACCAAGAAGAAGAAGAAGTACTATAGAATAAATAACTAAATACATCTTCAACTTATCACTTGATATTGTGGAAAGACTTGAGGCATGGATGATGCCATTGTAACCCTTCTCAGCCCCAAATTACTTTCTCCGGCACTGGGTGTGACAGATATAACATTTGCGAAACCAATAATCAATAGAACTAGTATATCAGAAGATTTCTACATTGGCTCACAGGAGTGTTTGTAAGTTGAAACTAGAGTAGTGTGATAGATTTGAATGGTTAAAATCAGAGTTTGCTGAGCAAAGGCCTTTAAATGTTAGAGGTCACTGTGAGAGACGAAAACAACCTGTTAATTGATTAACTTCATCCGTGCTGGGTCCTGTGATATGAAACCATATGCCTATTTTAGGAGTACCAGCATGCCAAGGGTTTTGATATAAGACTGCGCACAGGCGTATACTAGCAGCTTTGGGGGAAGCCCTCCATGCTCATGATATCACCAAGTCCTCTGTATTGTCTGATGGAATCTCTTCTGAAATAAACTTGGAACATCTGAGGAGCTTTGGCCGTTCCAAAAGACTGTTCCAGTTGTTATACAAAAAAGGACCTTGTGCAGTTTTCATTGACTGAGACTTTGGGAGGAAATGGCTGGACTGCATCATGCTGGTACGTCGCTATGTGTTTATGTACCCTCTGAAGAAGAAGACAAAGAAAAAGAAAAGAAAGTGGGCTGTTCCTGAACTGTATGACTACAGTTTCTAAAAACAGTTGCCACAAGTTTAGGAACCAACAACATCATGCTATACTGGCTGTTGTGTTGCTGCAATACTCTTGTCAGTAACAACGCTGTCATCTGAGATCTGATTTGGGAACCACAAACTGCAGCAGAGGGTTTCCCGGGTCATGTTGGTCCACTACCATCAAAAAATAGACTATTGGCCTTTCATTCCATGGGTGAAAAGGAGGGCCTTGCTACCGTCCGTGCCAAGCGAGGGATTTCGTCACCACTGGTGAGAGGCTGCTGTCCAAGAGAGAGTGAAGTTCGCCCCCACCCGGCGGTCAGCCTGATGTCACGGAGATATGCGGCTGTGACGTCAGTGGCCGCTGACAGCCAAACTGGGTCGTCTAACACTGAACTGTGCAAGCAGTTTCTCCTCCACGTGACTCCTGTGCACTGTATTGGGGGGTGGTTGACCTCAGGAGAAAGGGAATTGTTTTTCTTGGCGCAATTTCTCAATTTCATTTATCGTTGGGGATTTGGTGCATTCGTATTGTTGGTCTTAATAAAATGTAGTGTACTGCAGTAATGCCTTTAACTATGCATTGTATTCTACATAACTCTTAAAGAGTGTTTCAGTGTTTGTTTTGGGTTACTCTCATTCAAATTTCTATGTTTCCACCTCGTTTTGGTAAAAGAAGTTTCTTTTAAAGGAGGGCTATGTGATAGATTTGAATGGTTAAAATCAGAGTTTGCTGAGCAAAGGCCTTTAAATGTTAGAGGTCACTGTGAGAGACGAAAACAACCTGTTAATTGATTAACTTCATCCATGCTGGGTCCTGTGATATGAAACCATATGCCTATTTTAGGAGTACCAGCATGCCAAGGGTTTTGATATAAGACTGTGCACAGGCGTATACTAGCAGCTTTGGGGGAAGCCCTCCATGCTCATGCTATCACCAAGTCCTCTGTATTGTCTGATGGAATCTCTTCTGAAATAAACTGAAACAACTGATGAATTGTTCAGCCTCGCCTTTGTCTTAGTCAGCATGGGGAAGATTCGGTTACCACACGACAATACTTTTAATGACCACACAGCCAGGCTGGTGGAATTTGTTTTCAGTACAGCTCCTTGGTACAGGTTACAACTTTACATTGAACATTAAACATAGATACAGACAGGCACATTACATAATACAAAAGGGCCATGCTTAATCCTCAGCGTTCAGATTTTAGAATGTTACTTGCAGTGGGACTGTTTTTGAACCGAGTTGTTTTGGAGGCAATTGTCCTCTAACACCTCACAGAAGTAGCTGGAAGGCATAGTGTGCAGGGTGAGTGGGATCAGAGATGATCTTGCGGGCTCTGTGTAGTGTGTAACAGTTTGCGGGATAGTAATTCAAGGGATGGTAGGGGGGTGCCAATAATTTTGGATGCTCTGTTGATGCGCTGTAATTTCTTCCAGGAGAGTGAGTCAAGACTGGCAAATCAGACTGATGGATGAGGTGAGGATGCTTTCAACGATGGCAGAAGCGGAGCAGAAGATGGGACCTTACTCTGAACTTCTTGAGCAAGTCTTTGCTGGGATTTTTTTAAATGTGTGATATGGAATCTACCCTTATTCATATATGGTTTTCAGCTACTCTTTAGACCACCGATGGGCTAAAGCCCACTGTAGCAAATGGTTATTTGTGATATTGGACTATAAAAAAAACTGATATTTTATTTTGTATTTGAGCAGTTACAACAACAAATCATGGACATGGTAAAAACGGTACTATCATGAGCTACTGTGGTCCCCTCTTCCACCCAAAACATTACTGCAGCCACTAAGTGTATTTAATAATTTTATTCAATTGTTGCACCTTAACATAAAAACCTGCTCTAAATATTTTATGTAATATAGGCCTATGTATTTATATTCAAAATTATAGGCTATTAAATGAGTGTTCTCATCTGTTTATAGATTGTATGTGTCCTCCCTTGTCATGTATTACTGTTGATAACATTTTCAGTCTGTAGACCAAAATAAAATTAATATTATTACAAATACATTGAGATCAGCTTGTTTAGCCCTTAGTCAACACTAGGAGACATTTGTTTCAGCTATGAGCGTTTTAATGCCCTCTCTCAGGTGCTCGGAGGTGATATTAAGAATATGTTCAGCTCTGTTGGGGTTGTTGGACCAAACTGGAGGCAGGGAATTATGTGACGTGACTGAGGCTGAGCTCGTCTACTGGTAGGCTAACTAGTAGAGCGAGTGCTGTTAGCCTAGCTCCTGGCTCGTGCTGATGTTGCTAACAGGGTGTACGTCACAGTACTTCGGCTAGATGGGACTATCTCCCTCCCCCCAATGTCACTACATGCCCTTTTTTGGTACGAGGAAGTGAGGCGGAGTCAAACTCAGGCAAGATGGCGGCGCGCACACGCCAAGAAAGAAGGGATACTCCTCGGTGAACTGAGGTCGGCCATGCTGCTCTATCCATTATTTATACTATCTATGGTCTGAACAGGATCAGCGGGGCGCTGAGGCCGCCATGTCATGTTTGTACAGTAGCACAGAACGGACAAACTTAAAGGCCTTACACGTTTTTATACATAGTGGGCGTCCTGGAGAAATGCACCTGTTGGAAGACCAAGAAGAAGTATCAAAATATGGTTTTAATACACACCTCTGGAAACTGGTCTTGTTTTTCATATCATGTGTTTACATACCAGTTTACAGAGTCTAGGCTGTGTATTAACACCAGATTTTTTCTTCAGCACACACAAATCAAAATCAAATCAAATATTTTTTATTTGTATAGCCCAATATCACAAATAGACATTTGCCTCAGTGGGCTTTACATTCCATAACATATGACACCCTCTGCCCTTACACCCTTAGCTCGGCTGAGAAAAAACTCCCAGTAAAAAACCCTTTACCGGGATTAAAAAAATTGAGAAATCTCAGGGAGAGTTGACAGAGTAAGGGATCCCTCTCCCAGGACGGACATACTGCAATAGATGTCATAAGTAGAGAAAATCACGAAGGAATTTACACTGCTACACAGTACAGACAGGTAGCGGATCATGAGGAGATATCAACTGATTTTAACAACAAACGTTCTCCAGAATCACTGACTCCACCTTTAATCTCGGTCATAACAGTGGTACTGGGAGAAAGCCTGATACATTTTGAAGGAGGTCAAGTCAAAGTCACTTCATTGTCAATTTCTACAAAATGTTCCAGACAGAGGAATCAAAATGTTCTTTCTCTCCGACCCACGGTGCAATAAGAACAAAATAATAAAACAAGATAAGATGAAATAATTAATATATTCAATAAATACATTCTGTAAAGTTCACGGTGTAAAAAGTCTGACAACAAATGCTTTAGTGGATTTGTCCCTCAGTGCTTGTCCTGACGTGCACTGTGGTTAGAGGTAAGTGCATGTTGGTGTTGTGTGGAGTCTGTAATAAATGTTCAAAGGTGAAACACTAGGTTCACCTGACAGCTCGTTCACACACATAGTGAAGAGAAAAGTGGAGCAGACATGTTGCTACACACACAAAATAACTGTCCCATAATTACATCATAAACATCTGAGTTCAACTGTATTCACCAACGCATACACAGGCAGCCACATGTGAACACACACTTATATTCATGATTCCCACACATCTTTACCACTAAAAAAATATCTAATTACTTTTCCATGATATTTGACCCGATTTCCATAATTTATTTTGGCATTTATCTTAAACCATGTGTTATATTTGCAATTTTAACGTCATACATTATTAAACATTCACTTCTCAGGCATTCTAGTGGAAAAGCAAACAAGCAAGATTTTAAACAATAGTAATTCAAGGATCTATTTTACATAATGTTTGACATGTTTTGGGGATTTCTTTTTATGAACATGTTCAGTGAATATCTCCTGACGTTTAAGTACCATGTGTGCACTAAAAATAACTGGTGACAATACACAGCCTAGGCTCTGTAAACTGGTATGTAAACAAAGGGTTTCTTAAAACAAAAAGGGCCCACTGTAGCTAGCAACATGCCCGTTTACAGAGCCTATGCTGTGAATTAACACTGCCCACACACAGCACAGACAGGTAGTGGATCATGAGGAGATATTCACTGATTTAGATAAAAAGTGATTTAGACAACAAGCGTTCTCCAGAATCACTGACTACACCTTTAAACTAAAGCATGTTGAGTGTGAGCGTCCTCCTCTTCCTCCTCTCAGCAGCTCTGACTTCAGCTTGTAGTTTGTTGGTTTGGACAGAAGGTGGTGCTGCTGCATCAACAATGAACTGAGACTCAACCACACAACACTGCAGACAGACAGACAGACAGACCGATAGACACTACAGGGAGACAGACAGATAGACAGACACACTGAAGTCAAACAGACAAAACACAGACAGACTGACTGAATGACTGACAGACAGACAGACAGACAGACATACACACTGCAGTCAGACAGACAGCACACAGGGAGACAAGAAAGGCTCAAACCTGTGACACATGGACACAACTAAAATTCTTCAACATACAGTAAATATCAAGTTCAGACCTACTTGCCTTAATTGTTTTGTTTCAGATTACATTTATCTATTAGTCTTTAATTGTTTATTTGCTTTAGTAAACTCACTTTGGACTATGAAGTGTAGCTCAGTGTTCTGCCCTGTCATAGACCTTTACAGGAAGATGCCTTGCCACTACCCCGCACCTTAGTTCTGTGTTTGTTTGTTTTGTTGTTAGTGTAACCCAGTGACAAAAATGGATTAACATAAATAAAGACATGCCCATAACCCCGCTGATGATAAGATCATTATAATACATCATTGTATGATTATTTTATTATTTTATTTCCTGCATTCCTATTTGCTAAAATAGCTTGTCAATCAATGTTGGTCTCGCATTGAGTGGTTTGATTGGTTATCAGGAGGAATGCAGACTCCTCATTGGATGGTAAAGTTAAGTCCCGCCTCCATGAGAGAGAAAAGTTCGACACGGCATGAGATGAAATTAATACACAAAGAGAGACAATTGATTTATAAAACAAGTTAAACTACAAACGTGAGTGAAACTAAAGTGTAAAATGTCTTTGACGTATTATCTGAAGAGAGGAAGACAACCTGTGTACCGGAGGATAACCGCTTCCTGCATTGTTTCGGTGAGTTTCACGGAGTTGGGCTATGGCTATTTATAGTAACAGGTGTTACCTGCCGATACGGCTAATGCTATTTACAGTTACAGACCTGTGTTGTCTGCCGGTACGTGGCTAATGGGCTAATATATTTACTGGCGTGTCTATCCACGTGTGGTGTCATATAAAGCATGTGTGTTCTTTATTTTGAGAGAGAGAGGGAGAGAGAGAGGGCGGAGAGAGAGAGAGGGATGGAGGGAGGCAGGTAGAGAGAGAGAGAGAGAGAGAGAGGGAGGGAGGAGAGGGGAGGAGCACCCTTTATTGCATTTTGATTTTAACATGCAGCGTATCTGTAACATTGTGCACAGTTAGTGTTAATATTAATGTGTAGCATGTTTAACCTTTTATAAATAAGGTTCCTCTTTATCAAACAAAGATGGGTTCCCCTGGTGGGATTAATACAGAACCAACCTAACTTCACCTTTAATAAATTAATAAATACAAATACTGTAGCAGACAACTTTTTGGAAAACATATATAAAAGTCCCTCAATGCCACTTTATTGTGATATGGGTTACTGTGTTAAATGTAACCTGCTTTGTAGTTTTAGAGCTAACGTTCGTTATGGTTGTCTCGTGCAGCAGCTATCAGTGCAACACACAGCTCCCACTCTGTTTGCTGTGATACATTCAGGTTAGTCGCGGCATTTCCTTTAGCTGCTTTAGCCTTCACACAGACTTTACAGCTGTCAGTGGTTTTCCTCATTGTCCGAAGCTGCGAACCATCTCTACACGACTGAGGTGACGGGGGCCTTTTTTAGCAACATAATCTTCACTTTTTACATTTATATTGTCAGCTAATTACTCTTATGATGATAACTAGGCTTAGTTACCTGTTAGCTACTTCTATTAGCTAAATACTCGTATTTAAATAATCTGAATTGTGCCTCAGATCTAGTACTTCTAGATACAGTAGATGGTGAAACTCAAACGGTGAAAAAGTTGATTGTGGAACGAATGACGGACACTTCTCAGAGAATAAGATGAACACAGACGCTCCACAATGTAAGTATAATTACATCATGTGTTTTATTCACTAACAAAAATTTAATTTTCATAAATATTATAAAACTTAGTTGAAAAAACTGCTTCTTACTGTCTACTGCGTTTGCCAGGACTGAAATAACATAGTTAGATGGATTTAGTGCATTTGGGTTGCTTCAAATTTAGTAAATTCCCGTTTATTCCCATAAATTCCCAAGGAAAGTTTCCCGGAATTTTGCAACCCTACTGCCGACTAACGCATTAATACACGAGGGGAACTCCTCCTATGGAACACAGGCGCTCCACAATGTGTAATGATACATGATTTGTTTTTCATTAAAACTAAACTGTTTTTTCATATAAGTTACGACGTATGTTTTACAACTGAAAATATTATAACATACAAACTGCTGTATGTCTGTTTTTCAGAAAGTAAATAAATTAGATTATAGATAAATATATAATATTTATATCTCAGTATCCTGTTTGCAGCATATGTTCAGTGATCTTGTCTGTTTAGTAGCGACAGCCACAAATAGATGATTATAAATAGCTGTATGTCAACACATCATTACACCTGTGAGATACAATTACATAGAAGATCTCCTGCTTTAGTTAGCTGTTAGTTTACTACTCTTACTAAGATAACTAGGTTTAGTTAGCTGTTAGTTAACTACTTACTAAGATAACTAGGTCTAGTTAGCTGTCAGCTAGGCTAGCTATCAGCTAACTACTTTTAACAAGATAACTCAGTTTAGTTTATGTCACTAGCTGCCTCTACCTCTGCAGACATTTTCCAGACACTGTAGTGTAGTGTCTGTAGCGACTGTTTTGACTTTTTTGGGATGTTCGCACGCAAAAAAGAAGCATAAATACAGTTTTGGAAACCTTATATAAACTAAGTGAGTGTAGTTTAGTATAGTGTCTGTAGTGAGTGAGTCCTTTCCCTCCAGCTGTATTAATGCGTTGTGTCGTTGGCCGTTATATGGGGGGGGGGGGGGGGGATTTCTCAACTGTATCAATGTGTTAGTTAGCAATAGTAGGAGCGTCTCCTGCACAGTGCCGACAGGTTCACGCTGCGCTTTGCATGAAGTGTGTGTTTTAATGTTAATGGGTTGGACCGTTAAGACTATCCCTGTGCCAGTCGCACCAAACTGACACACAGCTAAATCAGCTTGAGCCTATTCTCCTCGCAAGCTGCTTGTCCAGCAGCAGAAATACAGTGAAAATGATGTTTCACATCGTAGGCTACAAGCCACAAAACGTGGCATTGACATAGGCCTACATATTTTAACCATATCAAAACAACAATAGTTTAATGTTTTTCTTTTTTATTTATAGGTTTGTAATTCTGCAATTTTCTTTTTCTTTCTGGCTGTGAAGGAAATGATGAACATAAAGAATCAAATCAAGTCATGTGAGTCGAGTCCACGTGACACAGCTCAGGTGTTCCATCACCTGGACGGACAGGTAACGTGCACACACACACACACACACACACACACAGAGCTGCAGAATGTGGTCTGTCTTCTTCATTCCTGAGACTGTGTGCTTCTTTGTTATCTTTCTGTAGAATCTGATGACATGACACTCACTGGCACAAATTCAAACTTCCAAAGAATCAATCAATGCCGTCTGTTAAGTGCCAAGACACACAAACCACAAACTCATCTATTCATACTGAGTTAGACATTGTGAAACAGACTTTTTCCAATAGGCCTAGCTGCACACACACACACACACACACAATGTTATAACTTGTGTCAAACAGGTGTAGCAGGTGAGCCAAGCCAAGTCCACTTAAATGCAGCTAAGGTGTGTGTGTCCGCGCCCACACACACGCACACACAGACACTCTCTCACACACACACACACACACACACATACATAGACACCCTCTCACACACACACACAAGCACACACACACGCACACAGGAGTGGGCGGTGATAATGTTCAGGGTATAAATCGTTGTATAATCTGATCGGAGCCTCACAGCGCGATGGACTCACCTGAGAGGACGGACTGTCACTACCCAGCAGAACAGGTGAGCTCAAATCTCTCTTTTCATTTAAAATCAGCTCAGAAAACAGATTCTGTATTTAACTCTTTAATGGTTTTCTGATTCTTGTGTCTTCTTTCGTGATACGGAAATCTCCGCACGTGTTTAATGGAACAGCTAAACTTTACATTTGATCTTTATCTTTTCTGCCTGTTTGCAGTTTTTCCTCTAAAATAAGAAAAGCCACAAAAAGTCAAACTTTGTCTTGTCTTCACATTGAAAAACATTTTAACCCATCAATGCCCAACGTGGGAATTTATCATAATCTTTTATTATCATTGTTAAATCAGCTAAGAGGAAAATTTAAATATTTCTGAAACAGTCAAATTTTTTCTCTGATCATAATTTACATGTAACAGCAAACGAGACCATCAGTGCAGAGAACGCTATTTTTATATAGTTTTTCTTTAATGCCTTTGTCATGGGTATACGCTCACCCAGGAGCAACAGCTGGCGTGGTAAAAAAAATACCGCTTTTAAATACCAAACGGATCACACACAATATGAACACATCTCTATCAGTCAACACAGGTGCAGAGATCCACCTTAGCCTCAGGCAGGTAAAGCAGAGGAGGCGGGGACAGACTGGAAACACTTGGCACTTTTTAATCTCCAGTGTTTCCTCATGGGGGCCTGCCAGACTGGGAGTTGTCTCTGGTCTGGCCGTTGGGGGGCTGTCCTGCCCCCCCCCCCCAAAAGGTAGCTTCCTCCACGCCGCAGGTCTCAGTGCCCAGCCATGTCTCTTTAGTGACAGCTAGTGTGTGAGTTTGTGTGTCTGCGCGTGTATGTGTGAGTGTGTCTATGAGTGTGTATGTATCTGTGCATGTCTCTGTGCAGGATGTTTGTGAATATCTTTTTGAAATACTCTGTAGAGTTAAAGAACAATTACTTTAGTCAGATTCTCATGTAATGTTGTTAGTTTGTTCAGTAGAATCAGCAGCAGTTTGATTGTAATCTGAGCTCACGATATCAGTGAATCTGCAGAATGTGTCTGAACTGGTTCCACAGCTTGGATCCACTTGACTGAGCTGCTGTTATTGTTGAGCTGTTAAAGGCACTCAGCGATTGTTATCCAGGACACTTTTTGTCAAAATGTGCTAATTTCTGCTCATTATCAGCTACCATTCTAGTGTGTGTGCACACTGTAAAAAGTTGGTGTTTACACACAACCGCGGCTCTACTAACAGTGATCTAAAAAAGCATGGAGGATGAAGTGTTGAGTGTGTTTTGAAGAAGAGCTTTGAAAGCAGACAGGCTCTGTGGCAGCCTGAGGTTCTAGAGGTTCTGGTTCCCCTTTGTTAGGAACCAGGACTGAGGAACACAGTGAAAGGCCTTCCCTCGGGTAGACGTTACAGAGTGCCAATGGCAAATCGTAACATTTTTAAAAATTCCTTCACTCCTAAAGCGATTGGGGTACTGAACACCATGTCCCGCTGATGTGTATACTGCCACTGCTGCCCTGCTTCTTGCCCTGAAGATGTTTGTGTGTAAATGTTGTTGTTGTTGCTTTTGTTGTTGTTGTTGTTGTTGTTGTGTTGTCCTGCTTGTTGTTTTTTTGTATGAGACCAAAGACGAATCTCCACACCGTGGACAATAAAGATTTAACTAACTAACTAACTAACTAAAGCAACATGTGGTTAATACAGTAGTGAACCAATGGGATCCACTCTGCTGCTGCAACACATCTGTCAGAGCTGATCTGAGCTTTATATCATTAGCTGGTCAGTTAGCACCATCTAGTGGACAGACAGGAGAATTACAACATTTAAAAGTTGAAATTAGTTTAGTTCATGATTTTATTTTTTTTATCTTGTTGATATTGTATATGGTTCTTATTGGTTAAAATACTTTTCTGTGTTTTTTTTATGGTATTGGAAACTTTTTTGCATTGTTGAGTTGCATTAATTTAAAGGTAATTTGAATTCTGTAGGTTCAGGTGTGGAAACTGTTTTTCGCATTTGTAATAGTTATATTTTCTTAACAATTCTTCATGTTTTGTTCCCATCTCTAGATGAATACAATACAGCAGAATTTTTTTTTGCAGAGATCCACATTAGCCTCAGACAGGTAAAGCAGAGAAGGCGGGGACAGACTGTAAGCACTTGGCACTTGTTGAACTGGTTTTCACGTGACTGTTGTTTGTTTTTAGACTTTGACTGAGAAGTTATGAGGGTGTCACACACCAGGACTAAGCAGGATGAAATGAGCAGCGTCTTCTCTCCCAGTGTTTCCTCCACACATGAAGGAGGAAAGTGTCATTAAGTCGACCTGAAGTCAGTTCAGCAGGTGTGCGTATGAACATTGCCACGCAAAGTATGGAATTTACCAAAATGTACTTATACTTAGGATTGTGTGTAAATTTTGCTTACGAGCAGAATCTAGTGTTAGAATAGCGATATTACAAGCAAAAAGCAAAGCATTAAAGAGTGTCTGTGGCTGTGTCTTGATTCAGGGGTTGCACCCTACGTAGGCTGCATTTGAAGACCGATTGCGTCATAGCGGCGCGCAAAGGCTGTCCCGTTTGCAAGGCTCCTTGCAAGGCTCCTCGTATGCGGCCGAGAAATGCAGCCTTATTTGTAAGAGTGAATTTAGAACCTTTTCTACGCACTGTTGATCAAAAGTTTTCAAGACTGCGTTTGCTGTTATCATGTTAATGATATGTCCCAAACATAAAAATACCTTTGCGTCCATGTCGTTATCCTTACCATGTAAAGCCCCCCTCAAAGATCCCTCACGTTAATTGAAAAAAGTTGAGGCTGTGCGCCACCTTATTACAGTTGGGTTAAGTACAGCTCTCAGAGCAGCAGTAGGAGTTTTAACACACAAATCAAATTAACAAAGCTCCTGTGTCGGCCAATCATAACTCCTGTTGGTGCTTTGATGCATTTGTGTTAGTTTTCCTTCAGGTTGACAATACTGTCTGATTTTAGCAGGAAGCCACAATGACATCAAAGGACCTTTTGGACACTCTGGACGATTTACTAAACGATGAGTTGAATCTCTTCAAATGGTATCTGAGGGAGCCTGGCATCATGAAAGGCCACCAACCCATCAAAAAGTCCAAACTAGAGAAGGCTAAAACGACATGCATCATAGTCGATCTGATGGTGGACGCCTACACACTTCCTGGAGCTCTGGTCGTGACCAAGAAGGTTTTAGAGGAGATGAAGCAGAATGATCTGGTGAAGAAACTGCCAGACACCATCGCAGGACCAGAAGGTTAGTCATACTCTTTATTTGTATTTTTAAGGTGCGGCCACAACAAAACGCGCCCAACGCACCTAATCTGCCGCTTGATCATTTTGTGTCAAAAATGATTCAACGCGCCTACGCAGCTAGTCTCCCTCCACATATATTTATTCCCCTAATCAACCATGGCTGCGATCAGACCCGACCCGACACAAGAGCGATCATGTCTGCACAAAAAAACAACAACACGGCCAACAATCGTGCCGAAAGACAAATAAACAGCAACTGAATGGAACAAATAGCCTTAAAACAGCATTGCATATTCACGCCCCCACTGATTTTGTAAGTTTGCCCACTTACAATGAAATGAGCGGTCTATGACTTTAATGGTAGGTTTATTTTAACAGTGATAGACAGAATAAAAAAAAGAAAATCCAGGAAATCACGCTAAATAAAATATATAATTTTTTCCATTTCATTGAGGGAAATAAGTATTTCATCCCCTATCAAAACATTGCAGGAAGTCTCCTGGTTTACTTTACCCATGTCTTCTAACCCCGAGCGGCTTCATACAGCAACAGCCGCCCGCAAATACTTTTCCTCCTCGGTGTTTCTCAGCCTCTGTGTACACTGTCCTTCCACCGTGTCGATGTCCGTGACGTCGGGTCCTTCTCCAAGCTGATTGGCTATCGCGGCTAAGCGTCACGCGTTGGAGCGGAAAATTACATTTTTTGAACTTGCGCGTTGGTGCGTTACGCGCGTTGGTAAGGCGGCTACTGCGACCAGCGCACCGCTTTACCACGGCTAATACATCAACGCGCCTAAACCAATGGTTCCCTATGCAAAAATAGGATTTTTTGTTGCAAAGAAGGTCAAACTAAATCTAAATTGTTTCCGTTTCATAAGAAGGGACTTGTCATTTCAAACGGCCAAATTATTTATGCACGCTATGATTTCTTCTTATTCGTCATACTGTATCACATCATGGTCACAAGCTTTTTCTACCGCATTAAAACCTATCTTTTCAATATACAAACAGACAATAAAAGTCATGGACCGGAAACCCATGAGATGGCATCACTGTGGCATTCTAAAAAAACACAACCTTTTCACCTTCGAAAACGTTATTAATTTTAGTAATCTTAAATTGTTTTTAAAGTGTGTAAATAACCATGTGTCACCACTGTTGTCTGAATTGGCCATCAGACGTCCGAGCTCTCGTCGGGCAAATACACGAGCCTCCATCAATGGTGATTGTCTTGTTGCCATGTACAAGACATCTTTCGCCCAGTCTGTTTTCTCTGTAAAAGGGGCAAAACTATGGAACCTCTTGCCCACTAGTCTAAAACTAGAGACTAACAGCAACACTTTTAACAGAGAAGTTAAACGGCTCAAATCAAATCAACAGTGCTCACACAAATAAGTTACAACTGGTTTATTGTCTGATCATGCTGCCTTTATTTTACTCTATGTATATATATATATATATTTGACTCATTATATTGCTGCTCTGTACTCTATTGTATACTGCATTTTTATTCTTTTAATTATAATTTTTTTTTATCAGTATTTGATCTTGTTTCTGTCTTGTTTAGTTTTTTTGTTGTTTTTAAAAAGCCTCCTGTGGACAGGTGTTGAAAACTAGCATTTATGCTAATACACTGAAAACAATGCATCTGGTTCGTACAATGACATTGTCATGTCCATGTCAAATAAAATCTTCTACTACTACTACTACCTTCAGGCATAAAGAGTTGGCAAAAGAATACTGGTGGAGGAACATGGCCTCACTACAGAGGCCCAGTGCATTCACCAAATAACTAAAGGCCTGATCTTGTGATTATGAGAAAAAGTTTAGGTTATCAGTCATTGCTGATTGAGAGAACAGAGGTGTGATGTTGCTGCTCTTAGTTTGAGAGACTGCGAGGAATGTGGATGGTATTATTATCATTATAATATAATACATGTGTAACGAAACACATAAATTAAAAAACATTTCCTCTCTCATGGTGTCAGTTGACGTCAACGATGTTCAAGAGACTTCAGCAAACATCGGAGCGTCCTCTCAGATTGAAGGTAAAAATGTATTTCCTTTGAATAAGAAGCTTTGAAACTGCTGCTAACATGGAGATTTAAATACTGCTCAAGACCACAAGTCAAGTATCTCTAGATATCGAGTTTTAACAAAAGAGAGTGTATTCCAAACATATTACGCTTCACAAGAAAACTTTTTTTGTGTTCACAAAAGATATGTGTTTTTTTTAATACAATCCTGAAATTAATCTGATGACAAATTGATTTAATTTTATTTTTAATCTGTTCAGCCTAATGTCATGGTTATTCCACCCTGACTTTACTCATCAACTAATTAAAGGAATACTCGTCATTGTTATCCAAAACTCTTTTAGTCAAAATCAGCGAATATCTGCTCACCTATTCCGTAGTGTGGGCTGGAAAAGAATGTCCTGTGTTTATCCTGTTCACAACTGATGTTCTGAAGAGATTTAATGGAAGATGAAAATAAAGTTTAAATGTGGATTAATCAGTTTTATTGTAGCTTTCAGTTACTGATCACATTTGTTCTTTGTTCTTTCAGGAGCCAGAGTTGCAAAGTGTCAGCGTGAACTCAAGTCAAAACTGAGGAAGAAGTTCCAGTGTGTGTTTGAAGGGATCGCTAAAGCCGGAAAATCTACCCTTCTGAATCAGATCTACACAGAGCTCTACATCACAGAGGGAGGGACTGGAGAGGTCAATGATGAACATGAGGTCAGACAGATTGAAACAGCATCCTGGAAAACAGACAGACCAGAAACAACCATCAGACAAGAAGACATCTTTAAAGCCTCACCTGGAAGAGATGAACCAAGTAGAACAGTGTTGACAAAGGGAGTGGCTGGCATCGGGAAAACAGTCTTAACACAGAAGTTCACTCTGGACTGGGCTGAAGACAAAACCAACCAGGACATACAGTTCATATTTCCATTCACTTTCAGAGAGCTGAATGGGCTGAAGGAGAAAAAGTTCAGCTTGGTGGAACTTGTTCATCACTTCTTCCCTGAAACCAAAGCAGCAGGAATCTGCAGCTTTGAAGGGTTACAGGTTCTGTTCATCTTTGACGGTCTGGATGAGTGTCGACTTCCTCTGGACTTCAAAAACAATGAGATCCTTACTGATGTGACAGAGTCCACCTCAGTGGATGTGCTGCTGACAAACCTCATCAGGGGGAAACTGCTTTCCTCTGCTCGCCTCTGGATAACCACACGACCTGCAGCAGCCAATCAGATCCCTCCTGACTGTGTTGGCATGGTGACAGAGGTCAGAGGGTTCACTGACCCACAGAAGGAGGAATACTTCAGGAGGAGATTCAGAGATGAGGAGCAGGCCAGAAGAATCATCCCCCACATCAAGACATCACAAAGCCTCCACATCATGTGCCACATCCCAGTCTTCTGCTGGATCATTGCTACAGTTCTGAAGAAAGTGTTGAAGACCGGAGAGGGAGGAGAGCTGCCCAAGACTCTGACTGAGATGTACATCCACTTCCTGGTGGTTCAGGCCAAACTGAAGAACACCAAGTATGATGGAGGAGCTGAGACAGATCCACACTGGAGTCCAGAGAGCAGGAAGATGATTGAGTCTCTGGGAAAACTGGCTTTCGAGCAGCTGCAGAAAGGAAACCTGATCTTCTATGAAGCAGACCTGACAGAGTGTGGCATCGATATCTCAGAAGCCTCAGTGGTCTCAGGAGTGTTCACACAGATCTTCAAAGAGGAGAGTGAACTGTACCAGGACAGGGTGTTCTGCTTCGTCCATCTGAGCGTTCAAGAGTTTCTGGCTGCTCTTCATGTCCATCTGACGTTCATCAACTCTGGAGTCAATCTGATGGCAGAAGAACAAACAGCATCCTGGTGGTCTAAAGTCTTCGGAGGCAAAGCTAATCTAACACATCTCCACCAGAGTGCTGTGGACAAGGCCTTACAGAGTCCAAATGGACACCTGGACTTGTTCCTCCGCTTCCTCCTGGGTCTGTCACTACCAACCAATCAGGATCTCCTAAGAGGTCTGCTGCCACAGACAGGAAGTAGCTCGTGGACCAATCAGAAAACAGTGAAGTACATCAAGAAAAAGATCGCAGAATCTCCCTCTGCAGAGAAAAGCATCAATCTGTTCCACTGTCTGAATGAACTGAATGATAGTTCTCTAGTGGAGGAGATCCAACAATCCCTGAGTTCAGGACGTCTCTCCACAGATAAACTGTCTCCTGCTCAGTGGTCAGCTCTGGTCTTCATCTTACTGTCATCAGAAAAAGATCTGGACGTGTTTGACCTGAAGAAATACTCTGCAACAGAGGAGGCTCTTCTGAGGCTGCTGCCAGTGGTCAAAGCCTCCAACAAAGCTCTGTACGTACGGTAGGATTTATTCACTAATAAATACTCTGCCATCTTTTAACTGACAAAATAATAATGTATTACTCTTTCCCTTACCGTTGTCTCTCCAGGCTGAGTGGCTGTAACCTCTCAGAGAGAAGCTGTGAAGCTCTGTCCTCAGTTCTCAGCTCCTCCTCTAGTCTGAGAGAGCTGGACCTGAGTAACAACAACCTGAAGGATTCAGGAGTGAAGCGGCTAGCTGTAGGGCTGCAGAGTCCACACTGTAAACTGGAGACTCTTAAGTAAGATTTCACTGTGATGTTTATCTGTAACATTTAGCTTCTATGTTAATTATTTTGTTTGGTGACAAGTCTATATGAAAGATAAGTATACATTTGGATCATACTGTGACATTAATGATCATATAATTATATGAATATACCTCTAATATACATGATAAATATAGTCATGAATTGTTACTGAAACTTAAAGGTGCATTATATAACTTTGTGTGTGTCAGAGAAGTGAACATCTTCTAAGGTATTCTCATAATTGACTAAAAAAACTTTTCTTATAGGAAAATGTAGAACACTATTTGAAGTTAGAAAGCTTCTGAAAAGTTACTGTTTCACTGTTGTTGTTGTTGTTGTTTACAGCAGCAGGGCCCACAGTTTGGTTTACGAACATATTCTTGTTTTAAGTATGGTTTTGGTTCCATGTTCCTCAAAATAATTTAGCTTTGATTTATGATGATAGAATTATTCAATACTCTGAATTTTGTAAACTAACTGCAGGCTTTTACACTTTGATGAATCCTCAGCTCCATCAGAACTGTCTCATTTCAAAATCCAATAAAAACTCACAAGCCACTTGATCCCCACTGACTATATCTTGCCCATAATATCCTCCAATATTGACTTAATATCATTCAAAGGTAACACGCAAAGTATAGTCACACTAAAATAATCCTTCTACATGATCACTTCTGCCTTCTGCCCCACTAGATTGTGTGGTGGTGTGTTTATCTGCACTGCCCCCCAGACTTAGCTCCACTCAGGAAGCAGAAATGTATCGATTGGACTGAAGCAGCATTTAAGTCAAAACATTTACTTTATGGTTTTTAGTGTCAGTCAACAAGATTCCTTTCTTGACTGATTTAAAAACACCAGACATTATGTGTGTGCGTGTGTGTGTGCGTGTGTGTGTGTGTGTGTGTGTGTGTGTGTGTGTGTGTGTGTGTGTGTGTGTGTGTGTGTGTGTGTGTGTGTGTGTGTGTGTGTGTGTGTGTGTGTGTGTGTGTGTGTGTGTGTGTGTGTGTGTGTGTGTGTGTGTGTGTGTGTGTGTGTGTGTGTGTGTGTGTGTGTGTGTGTGTGTGTGTGTAGATCTTTTTACAAGAAGATTAAATTGAAAATCGATAACTTTCCTCTTACTGTTGTCTCTCCAGGTTGAGTGGCTGTAACCTCTCAGAGAGCAGCTGTGAAGCTCTGTCCTCAGTTCTCAGCTCCTCCTCTAGTCTGAGAGAGCTGGACCTGAGTAACAACAACCTGAAGGATTCGGGAGTGAAGCGGCTAGCTGTAGGGCTGCAGAGTCCACACTGTAAACTGGAAACTCTCAGGTCAGATTACCAAACAGTTCAACTGATGACCATTAAACCACAGATCAGTATTTATTATAGACGTGGCTCTAAAATATTCTATCTGGACCATAACGTACAACAACATACAAATAAAACTCACCATCGTGTGTGTGTGTGTGTGTGTGTGTGTGTGTGTGTGTGTGTGTGTGTGTGTGTGTGTAGTCTGTCAGGTTGTCTGATCACAGTGGAAGGCTGTGCTTCTCTGGCCTCATCTCTGAGGTCCAACCCCTCCCATCTGAGAGAGCTGGACCTGAGCTACAACCATCCAGGAGACTCAGGGGTGAAGCTGCTGAAGGATCCTCTCTTGAGACTGGAGACTCTCAGGTATGAAGAGACACCAAGAGCTCACACACTGTTTCTCTGTTACACTGACAGGCTGAGGACTGTTGGCTCACAGTCTGTATCAGTTTAGCTGACTGACAACAGCAATTCAATCTCATGGACACTGATCGCTGTAAATTCAACTTTTATTTCCTATAATTTAATTCATAATTTAATCATTAATACAATTTTAGACGGGTATGGACAAGATAAGTGTTTACCTTCTTCTAGGCCCTTTTGAACATGAACCATATTATTGAGTTGTTTATTTGTTGCTGAGGATCCTGCTTTTTTATTTTTATTGCTGATACGTTTTACTTTGTATTTGTATTATTTTAACATGAAGACAATGAATTGACTAAATATAAATAATATAATAAACACATTCTGTCACTACACTATATCTAATTTCATGTCTCTGGTAGGAAAATAGTTTGTACTCAACCAAACACCTCAGCCCGTCCACTACGCTCTCGGGCTGCAACAAGGAATGGATAAAAATCAATTATTAAAAGAGGTGGTATTTACTTAAAAGCTTATATATTTAGCAGATGTTGTATGGCATATGTGTTTTTTTAACTTAGCCAATGGCCTGCAGTTAACCCATTGATGACCCATGCTGCGCGAAGCAACATTCTATCTCCTGCCGGCTGCTGCGTGGTGCAGCATTGTTGTTTTATCTAATTTTCATGCATAGAATGCACTGTCATTGGTTCAAATACACATGAGGAGGGTTTTGTTGATTTTTTAAAACCACGTGACCACCCAAATGTTGTGTGGTTTGCTGAAAATCACGTCAATTAAAAAAATAATAAATAAGCCAGCTGTGTGTTCACCAGGGCTGTAAAGTAGCGAATTACATTTACTCGTGTTCCTGTAATTGAGTAGTTTTTTCGTGTACTTTAAATTTTTTAAGTGATTTTTAAAACCTATACTTTTACTTTTACTTTGAGTATGTTTATTGTGAAGTATTGTACTTCGCTACATTTTATATCACCTGCGTTACTGAGTAAAAAAATAGATAGGCTAAAGGAGAGAAAAGAAAAGAAAAATCGCGGGGGGCTTTTATTTTTACGGCACAATACCGGAAACTAACACAGTGAATGATCGACAGGAGGAGAGAACACATTGCGACTACATGATAACAACAATGCAACACATTGCTTCCCTCTATCATGAAAACAAAATAATCCTAGTTCAACTATCATTGTACGGCACGTAAAGACGTGAATGCTTTTAAATGCAGCGAACCTTTCATCCAGCCGTGCGATCGGCCCCTCCCTCACCTGATAGTTTAGCTTTCAGCTTAACAGTGCAGAGTAGGATGGAGACGGTGCGTGTTGCCGGGAGCTTTGAAAAACTTCCAGAAGACGGCAGAAAGTCAGCCTTTGGTCGAGAAGAAAGGTAAAACTAATAGACTAATGTGCAAGATATGTTACGCGCGGATGACATGCGCGACCGTGAGAGAGAGAGAAAAAAAGGCATATGCGACCCAGCTGCACCTCAAAACATCACGAACAATTAGTTTACTCACTTTAAGTCGAATCCAAGTGGTCTATGACCAAGCAATAAAGGAATAAAAAACACAAGAAGTTTAAAGCTCCTTGCCACCACAACAGTCATCAATTAAGAACACTGTAGCCTACAATGCAACTTGCTTATCCTGCCAGCTCCATGAGATATCAATAAAATATGCCCTCACATTCCTGCTAGCAAAAGACGTGCCCTATCATTCATCCAAGTAATCATACTTTTACTTGAGTAGAATATTTTTGTATTCTTTCCACCTCTGGTGTTCACTTGATCGGTGATAGTGTATTACAAAACAGTTAGTGGCGTTCAGAGCGCAGAAATTAGGTCTACTCACACAACACATTACTTCTATTTAGGAACAATATTTATTGATTCAGGCTATATTTTGCTGCTCCAACTCAAGTCAGCCCAGCCAGGCGATAGTTAAGTTTCAGTTTTGTTTTCATCTCCGTGGTATACAGCCGTTTGGACCAGCTGATCGGCTCCCGACAGCAGGAGTCAGTCTGCGTTCCAGTTGTACTGGGATGTCGGATTCATGGTGCCAGTGATAACTGAACTAAATTATAATATAAAGCTATCTCTTCCTCCCTCTATCTGGCTTTCTCTCTCCACTGCACACTCAGTCACTACTATCCATGCTTAAAGGAAGCAGGATTATAACCTCATTTAGCACATATATTATTATATTTTATATAGTGGTGGGCCGTTATCGGCGTTAACGTGCTGCGTTAACGCAAAACTCTTATCGGCGATAAAAAAAAATATCGCCGTTAATCTCTTATTCCACCTCCTGTTCGGCTCAGGGGAGATGGTTCCCTCCAGGGCCGATGGCTGTTCGCCGTCAGGGTGAACCCCCTTCCGTGTGTTCTCTGGTCGGGTAATAATAGCCGGGGGCCGTTGTTGACACTTGAGGAGCCTTTATTGCAGGAGCGAAGCTTCTCTCACACACCCGCCGCTCTCTCTCTCCATCACTTGCCCACGACACACACCACCTGGCTGCAGGATCGCTAATGTAACACTCAGCGCCAAACCCCCTTCACAAATCTGTCTATTCAATGTTTACTTATGAATGTATCCATGTACGTAACTCTGACATGTACATAACTTAATTTATTGTTAATAATATGGTCTGTTTATAAATTCGGCATATGATTAAAGCATCTAAACGCCCGTAATCATGTTAAACGTTTACTGTTTTTAAGTTATTAATGCCACTCGCTCCCGCAGATACACAGCAGAGGGAGGTCTTATATTCAGCCATTGCTAAAGGGAGTGCTGTATTATGGAACGGCCGCTGTGGTACGAAATTCCAGTCTCAACAATGTTTCCTACACGAAATTATAACTCTAGCGTCTACAGCCCGTTGTTTTCATGTAGTGTAACTTGTGTAATGTGTTACATTATTCAGCTGTTGCCGTGATGTCGGCTAACGCTGATGCTAATGATAACTAGCTCTCCGTCGCACAATAGACTGTAGGTTGGTGTTGCAGCCAGCTGTTAGGTGAAGCGCTGTCCCACAGGTAAAAGCCATGGACCTATAAAGCCTGTCCAATATTCACTCTAGTCCAGCTTCTTGAAAAGTTTATAAGGACTTTATTATTTATGTAAAAATTATATTTAATGTTTCACTTGAAGCACAAAAGTAATGGCTTTATTTTCTGTTATAGCCTATAGCCTACCCAACAAATTAGTTTTTTCGTTTTTTTTAAGCACAAAAAACAGTGCAATGTTGTGATTTTTAGCCTTATATCTGATTAAATTGTTAGAATATTATTTGTTCGCAATAATTAGACACTCGTTCTGATGACGAAATGAAAGCCACCTGGCTTGAGAAACACGTTCTCAAAGACTTACTTTGAGTCATTATTTAGGAGCACACAGACTTACTTTGAGTCATTATTTAGGAGCACAAAGACTTACTTTGAGTCATTATTTAGGAGCACAAAGACTTACTTTGAGTCATTATTTAGGAGCACACAGACTTACTTTGAGTCATTATTTAGGAGCACAAAGACTTACTTTGAGTCATTATTTAGGAGCACACAGACTTACTTTGAGTCATTATTTAGGAGCACACAGACTTACTTTGAGTCATTATTTAGGAGCACACAGACTTACTTTGAGTCATTATTTAGGAGCACAAAGACTTACTTTGAGTCATTATTTAGGAGCACACAGACTTACTTTGAGTCATTATTTAGGAGCACACACATATTATGAATGAATTCAAATGAGCCATTTTAATCTAGATTAATCTAGATTAATTCCAAAATTAATCTAGATTAATCTAGATTAAAAAAAATAATCTATGCCCACCTCTAATTTTATATCATTTATTCATTTTTCCCCCCATCTAATTTTGACGATTTTTAGAATAATGTGTTGGTTTGTAAGTGCTAAGGGAGCATGTCCAAATGAAACCTGTGACCCCTACCTTTTAAATGTTTTTTATTTCATGTTTCTATGTGCTACACAGGCTTAGATATTAAGGTTTAGGTAGACGTTGACAATTCGTAGTACTTTTTCAGAAAACCCTCAGGAGATAAGGACATGTATCCTAGAGTGCCATAGTCATCAATGGGTTAAAGCTATTTCACATCAACGTTTTTTTTAAACTTTATTTTATTTGTTTTTCGGGATGAATAAAAAAAACAAACAAACAAAGAACACATAGGGCAAGCATGGGCCATATAGAAATGCAAGAATAAAAAAAGGACAGGAAAAGGAAACATTTAATATTTTTTTATTATTATTATTTTATAATTTAATATTATTTTGAAAAGCTCAGGGACCTGTTGTTTGTGAACTTTGTATCACTGTCAGTTTGAAATAATGTTCTGTGTTTTAAAAGAAAGCGTTGGGAATAAGATTAAAAAAAAGTTTTATCCAAATCATTAATTAATGGGAAAAAAATCACCCGATTAATAATGTATCCAGATGATTGGGTTTTTTTTCGTTTGTATTTTTCCATTGATTTTCAAAGGGGTAGACATTTATTTATTTGTGCCATGTATAAATGAGATAGAATTACAAATATACAACCAAAGAATATGTCGCTGATGAGGAAGCTTCTGAAGGTTCATTCTGACTCTGTTTCTCCCTCCAGGGTGGAACATGGTGGAGAGCAGAGGCTGAAACCTGGTGTGGAGAAGTGTAAGTGTGTGTTCACTTTGATTCAGGAAAACAAGGCAGCACATTTAAAGCAGTTTAAAGGTGTAGTCAGTGATTCTGGAGAACGCTTGTTGTCAGAATCACTTTTTCTCACAATGGCCCTCATTTATCAACCGTGCGTAGACCAGAAAAATGGGTGTACGTACATTTCCACGCAAATCTCGGCATTTATCAATATGGACGTGAGCGTAGGATACGCTCAAATCCCACGCCAGCTCTCAGCTCGTGTACGCAAGTTTGTAAACAGCATGGACTCGCAGTGCAGGCTGTGCCGGGTAGCCGATGACTTTGTTGGACAATTATTAGAAGATAATACAAATGCAGTGTTTGCTCAGACCGAAATAAATATATTAATCACTTAAAATTGTGCAGCTTATGTAGTAGGAGAGCTGATTCAATAGTGCGCACACCGGCCACTTAGGAGCCCTGCATGGGACTGCGTAAGGGCAGTTGTCTCCGACTTGGAGCAGCTGGGGGGACACTGAGACACGGGGGCTGCATTCATTCAAAATGTTAGCCTAAGTAGCCTATTAAATATGTAGTAGGCCTACACTGCTCTTTATGATAAAGAATACACGGCACAACATTCAGCTTAACATTTTATTTATTTTAAGCACTTTTTAGATGTTAGTTCCTCTTTTAATATGTCATTGATCGCTTAAGCGAGCGATTTATTTCCACCGTTAACCGGCACGTTTTTCCGATCTGCTAGTGGAGCAGCTCAGCAGGACAGTGGGCGCTCTCACAGCTGATCGTTGCCGGGTCGCCTTGTGCAGCTGACGGCCGGGCTGACCACTCATGCCAAGTGCATGCTGTCATACAGTAAAATGCAAAATGTGTTATTTTTTTTGTTTTTAAAACCCTTTTGAGTAGTGCTATCTAAAAGGGCCAATACATTCTAATCATTCAAATCTCTGGAGACGTGTATTTATTTTATGGGGACCATTATCAGACAGTTGGTGCGTCTGTTTCTCCTCTACCACTTATATTATGCCCGCACCCCCAGCCCAGTTGGTTGCATTTCAGAACAGCAACACGCTTTTTTTAGTGGCGATTTTTGAGTCAGACCACTTTTTCTTCGTCTATGTAAAGAAATGGCAACATATAATTGTATATGCTGTTTTATAGCATTTGAGCGATAGCCTTCTGATGTAAACCTCAGCTGGAGATCGTTTGTTGTCAACACCAACGCTGTTGACCGCAGCAGTTATTTCCTTCCTAACTGCTGCCTTCTGTCGTTCTTTGATGGCGCTTGTAATGCTCCGAAATGAAACTCTTTTTTTCTACTTTCGCTGTTATTCTTTCAATTTCTACTTCAGAGAAGTTCCTCTTCTGTGCCGTAATGCGCATATCCATGTTGTAAAACCTCTGGGCGAGGCCTCTAAACTGAGAAAATTTAGGGGCGTGATACGATCGTTTTCAGCCGCCGCATTTATCAATAATTGCCTGGCGTACGCTGAGACTGGCGAGATACGACTGTTTGATAAATCCCACGCGATACCTGGCGTAGGGAGGTATTTGCGCCAGAATCTGCACAAGTTTGATAAATGAGGGCCAATGAGCGAATATCTCTTCACAATCCGCTACCTGTCAGTACTGTGTGTGCACTGACAAAACAACTGAGTTTTAATACACAGCCTAGGCTCTGTAAACGGGCATGTTGCTGGCTACGGTTGGCCCCTTTGTTTACATACCTTTTCTGTACATGCTCATTTACAGAGCCTAGGCTATGTAGTAATACCAGTGATTAGTTTCAGGGCACACAGTACGGACAGGTAGCGGATCATGAGGAGATATTGACTGATTTTGAAAAAAGAAAAAAATTAAATCAAGCCTTCTCCAGAAGTTACTGACTCCACCTCTATATCAAAAGCTGAAAGTAGATTTTGATTGATTCAATTTATTTCAGACATATCAAAAATACAGAACAAAATGAAAAGCATGAAAATGAAAATACAATAAACACAAATTATGTTTAAATTATTTCACAAAAAAGAAAAAAGAAATAAATTACATATATTGATATAATATAGGAAGGAGTATGAACTTATTTAATTCCACAGCTCAAAAAATAATGTTTATTATATTAGCTTCTTGTATTCCTTATAATCTCTATACAATCTATCTATACAATTGGCGATACTATATTTGATATTTACAATTCATACATATATACAACTTGATATACTATGATATTTTATAATTTATATATTTTTACAATCATATATCTATATATTTATACAATCAATATATCTATATCTATATACACATACAACTATGAATACAACTTGATGTACAATATTTACACTTTAAATATACAGGTGATACTCGTATTATTAGAATATCATGGAAAATTAATTGGAATTGAGGCAAGAATTCATTCAAAAGGGCCCAAACCAAGTGCTGAGTACATATGGATGATTATACTTTATAGAGGGCCGACATTTCTGTATTTATAATCCATTCTTTATTGATTTCATGTAATATTAACATTATTTGGGGTTTTCATAAGCTGTAAACCATAATAATCAAAATTATAACAAATAAAGGCTTGAGATATCTCACTTTGCATGTAATAAGTCTATATAATATATCATTTTCACCTTTTAAGTTGAATTACTGAAATAAATGAACTTTTGCATGATATTCAAATTTTTGGAGTTTCACCTGTATATAAATAAATATATACTATCCTTTTGTATTATTATTTAAAAATATATATATTATTATTATTATTATTATTATTATAGATTCAAAACCGTAAGTCATTCTGAAGGTTTGATCTAATTAACAGTCTGTTAATAAAACAACACTTGAACCCATCAGGTGTCTGGTGATAAACTGCTGCTGTGTTGTGTCTTGTTCTCTCCATCAGGGGCCTGTGAACTCACACTGGACACAAACACAGCACACAGAGACCTCAAACTGTCTGACAACAACAGGAAGGTGACATGTGTGTTGGAGAAGCAGCCATATCCTGATCATCCAGAGAGGTTTGACTCCCGTCCTCAGCTGCTGTGTAGTAATGGTCTGACTGGTCGCCGTTACTGGGAGGTCGAGTGGAGCGGAGAAGGGGTTTATATATCAGTGAGTTACAGAGGAATCAGCAGGAAAGGAAGCAGTGATGACTGTGTGTTTGGAGTGAATGATCAGTCCTGGAGTCTGTACTGCTCTGATTATGATGGTTACTCTGTCCGTCACAATAACATAGAAACATCCATCTCCTCCTCCTCTGTCTCTCACAGAGTAGCAGTGTATGTGGACTGTCCTGCTGGCTCTCTGTCCTTCTACAGTGTCTCCTTTGGCTCACTGATCCACCTCCACACCTTCCACACCACATTCACTGAACCTCTGTATGCTGGGTTTATGGTCCATGGGTTTGGGATCTTTGGGGATGGTTCCTCAGTGTCTCTGTGTCGTCTGTAGGAGGGAGAGTCTGAACAGGATCACAGTTACAGAAATCTTTCAGGTTTTTGCAACAAATAAATCAGTTAATTCGATTGAAATGATTCTTCTGTAAGAGTCATATATTAAAGGTGCAGTGTGTAGATTTCATTGCCATTTTTAAGAACAAACTTGGTAAAAAAGTGTAATATAATATGAAGTATGTTTTAATTACTGTATAATTCCTTGAAAATAAAAGCTGTGGATTTCTTTAATATCTTTAGAATTAGTCTTTTATATCTACATAGGAGCGGGGCGCTGAGGCCGCCATGTTGCACCGCCATGTTTCTACAGTAGCTCAGAACGGACAAACTTAACTAAAGGCCTTACACGTTTTTATATACAGTGGGCGTCCTGGGGAAATGCACCTGTTGGAAGACCAAGAAGAAGAAGAAGTACTATAGAATAAATAACTAAATACATCTTCACCTCATCACTTGATATTGTGGAAAGACTTGAGGCAGTGGTGGATGATGCCATCTTTAGTAACTATAGCTTCTTGTCCTTGAAGGCCACCGTAGCTTCTGTAAATTCTCCACAAAGGAAGGGGTTAGCAAGGGAACTAAACTTTATGTGAATGAATAAAGGTGTGTATCATATCTTGTTTCTCTGTCTGTCTTTCTCTCCCTCTCTCCCTCTCTCCCTCTCCCTCTCTCTCCCTCCCTCCCTCCCTCCCTCTCTCTCTCTCCCCCTCTCTCTCTCCCTCCCTCTCTCTCTCTCCCTCCCTCTCTCTCTCCCTCCCTCTCTCTCCCTCTCTCTCTCTCCCTCTCTCTCCCTCTCTCCCTCCCCCTCTCTCCCTCCCTCTCTCTCTCCCTCTCCCTCTCTCTCTCTCCCTCTCTCTCCCTCCCTCTCTCTCTCCCTCCCTCTCGCTCCCTCACTCCCTCTCTCTCTCTCTCTCTGCCTCTCCCTAATAAACCGTAGCTAGTTGATGATGCCCTTGTAACCCTTCTCAGCCCCAACTTTACTTCATTCGGCACTGGGATTTACAGATATAACATTTGCTAAACCAATAATCAATACAACTAGTGTATCAGAATATTTCTACATTGGCTCACTGGAGAAATGAGTGTTTGTAAATTGAAACTAGAGTAGCAAGAGAAAATAAGACTCATGAACAACGGGTATGTTTTATAGAAAAAGATTTGTACTGTATTGATTGAAAACATGAAATAAATATAAATTTAACATGTAACAGCAATCAGTGTTTGGTTCCTTTGAAATAAGAGCAAAATGTTATCAAATGACCTTCACAAATACATTACAGTTTTTCAAACCATTTAAAAACATGTTTAAACCTCTTTAATACTATTTTAAATGTATTCTAGGCGTATTTTTAACCGTTTTTTTAATCTGGCATGAATCTGTTTTAAAAAGTTGTCTATGAAATATGATTGAGCAGGTAGAACCTCCCAGAGAGGCTTTAGAGTTAAACATTAATCTGATGGAGAGATGTTCGGGTTAAAGTTCTAGTCAAAGTAGTTTATTGTCATTATATTGAGGGTAACAATTCAAATAGCACTCCTAGAGAAACGCCCAAACTAGACAGTGATGTTGGTGGGTCCCTTTTTTTTTTTTTTTTTAACCTTTATTTATACTGGTAAATCCCATTGAGACCGAAGACTCTTTTGCAAGGGAGACCTGTTTTCCTTTCCCACGTTACCATTCACACACCGATAGCAGGCTAACTATCGACATTCACACGAGGCAAGGTGGGTGAAGTGTCTTGCCCAAGGACACAACAACTATGACACAGGTGGCAGGGCGGGAATCGGCCAACCCGCTCTACCAACTGAGCCACAGTCGCCTTTCTTCCCCCCATGCTATATTTGATGATACCAAAATGTTGTTATTACCCAAATAGCCTATTATATACTCTTTATTTAACAAGGTTAAGTCCAATTGAGATTAGGAACTCTTTGTTTTAACGAGACCATGGCCAAGACAAGCAGCAGCAACTGTTGAAGGTGCTCCCAGGAACTTCACTGTGTTAATTCCAGCGCCCCCTTTGGACAAAAGCGGTAATGTTTTTACTATGCCAGCTGTTGTTCCTGGGTGAGCGTATACCCATGACAAAGGCATTAAGAAAAACTACGTACAAATAGCATTCTTTGCACTGATGGTCTCGTTTGCTGTTACATGTAATTTATGATCAGAGGAAAAATGAGACTGTTTCAGAAATATTTAAAAAGTTCCTCGTAGCACCTTTAATACCTTCACAGAAATGAGTAATTATCTACATTTGATAATAACTTAACAAGCCCCCTTCATAATCCCAACACACACAATACACTTGCAGGTTATTATTTTTATTTTGCATTGATTTGAGTTTTAAATGAATCGATGACACAAATTAAGAGAAACCTGTTCCCATCCGTTAACAAACCTGATCTTCACTTTGGTAAAGTGTCAGGACAGGTAAAGAGTTATATTTGTTTTTACTGATTTCTGAGGATTCTGATCTGGAATCATTAGAAGTAGTTTGTTTATAATCAAAGTATGACATAGAAGAGACCGTGATGTCACCATAGAGGAAGTGACATAGCCATGTTCCATGTGATCACGGACGGCCAGAGGCATCATTGAGTCCTGGCACAGACAAACGGATACTGTTTCTGGCATACGACATCATCCCACTTGGGACCACCTTTAGGAAGAAAAGAACCACCGAGTGAAAATGATGAAACACGTTGACAGACATAATTTTTTTTTATTTATTTATTTATTTATTATTCTTTCGGACAATTCCACACAATACACAATTTTCTATTGCAAATATTCATACATCATACTTTGTGTTGTCCGACATAATAAAGTTACATTTACTAACAATAATAAACAAAGCAAAAGAAAATGTCCACCACTGGCTTTACAAGTTAGAAAAGGGGCGATAATAAGAAGCCCGGGAAATCTGTCAGATCCTGAGTCCCAAGAATTAGCAATGTGTCCCGTTTCCCCTTTTGTTTTTGGTGGGATAATTGATTAGCTAATACATACTCCTGCCATAAAATGGTCTTTCTTTTATGCCATTAGTTCCAGCACATACCGTCGGTCCGGCTTGTGCACAGATGGTTTTAACGTGGCCATGAACCATTCAAACAAGTACAAAGTAAAGAATAGAAAGACCTTCTGGATTTAACAGTGATCCTGTGATTTATGAAAGGGTTAATTCGGTAATTGTCAGGAACCCTTCTGTGTGTGAACAGTAGCAGAAATAAGACATATCATTTCCCCCCAGGTTTTACCCGTGCTTCTTGTCAATAAGAAAAAGCCTCAGGAAATCAAGAGATAATTTTTCTACAGGTAAATCCCATTGAGACCGAAGACTCTTTTTCAAGGGAGACCTGTTTTCCTTTCCCACGTTACCATTCACACACACATTCATACACCGATAGCAGGCTAACTATCGACATTCACACGAGGCAAGGTGGGTGAAGTGGCTTGCCCATGGACACAACAACCATGACACAGGTGGCAGGGCGGGGATCAAACCTCCAACCCTTTGATCATCAGCCGACCTGCTCTACCACCTGAGACACAGTCGCCCCAAAATAATATTTACCTCTGAAGTTCATGACTGCACAGTCCTCATCTGCCCAGTTGTCAGGCTGACCAGGAGCCCAGGGGAGGAAGTCAGTCCTCGAGCCGTCAGTCCACATGAACTTTCCCTCCTGGAAACATTATTGGTTTCAATCAGTAGGTAGAAACTGACCCTGCGTTCCAATACCCATACTTCCCTACTATTTAGTAGGCCAGAAAAAGATTGAGGATGTCCCAAGTAGTATGCTGAAAATACATAAATGCCCCACTAACTCCAATAGAATTGGAGTATTCGTCTTTATTCTATTGTTATAAAAACTTCCTCATCCGATTTCTTTTTTCTCTCCTGTGGCCCTAAAACTCTTCTGTACTTTAGTATGTAGTGTAGTAAAAAGAAAAAGTATGAGATTTGGAACGCAGAGTGACTGTCTACAGAACTGTTACTATTCCCCTGACAGAAGGGCTAAAAACAATTCAATGTTCTAAAGGCCACGCCCTTCACCCCATGAGTCCAATTAGTTTGAAATTGTACCTTAGTGGGCCGACATACACAAGTGTATTGTGTCATTAGCAAGATTTGGTAGGGGTGTTAGGATGGCCTAGAGCAGGGGTCTCCAAACTACGGCCCGCGGGCCAACTGCGGCCCGCTTTTTATTGGCCCGCGGCCGATTTTAAAAATATAATGTAATATGGCCCTTTGAAAAAAAGTATTATTATTATTTTTTTTGCATTTCTTAGTTAACCCACTAGTGCAGGGGTGTCAAACACTGATTGATTGGCCCGTGGCACATTTTAAAAATATAATGTAATATGGTGCTTTTAATTTTTAAATAATTTAAATGCACTCATTATATTACAGAGAAATATGTCCCATAAAAGAAAATGAGCAACAAGCCCATCCCAGAGGACCATGCATAATATTTTATTTGAAATTAATATTATTATGGAAAATCTATGTGTCCTTCTCCAATAGCTTCTAATTCATCTGACAGTGTCTCCATTTTTTTTTCATACAAAATTCTTCAGATTTAGCCTCTTAATTTCCCTCTCAAAGTGCACCAGATTCATGCATTTTACTTTAAAAAATCTCACGGGGGGCATACCCCCGGACCGGGACCTCGGCTGGATACTATTTTCACCCTGCTGGACATTAGACGCAAAGGCAGAAAACACTGGGTGTATCATTGGCATATAAACAAGAGGGGAAATGTGTCTGTTTAATGTGCAAGGAAAGTGTTGCCGTGAAGAAGGATTACAATTTACGAAGACACTATGAAACTAAACATCAGAGCAGCTACATGTCCTGATAAATGTGTTATTTTTGCAAAGTGGCCCGGCCCTTCGTAGATTTTTCTGTATGTGGCCCTCAGTGAAAAGTTTGGAGACCCCTGGCCTAGAGTGTGAGAGGTTCCTCCTCCCAGTAACCACGAGGTCTCTGGTTCCTCCTCCCAGTAACCATGAGGTCTCTGGTTCCTCCTCCCAGTAACCATGAGGTCTCTGGTTCCTCCTCCCAGTAACCATGAGGTCTCTGGTTCCTCCTCCCAGCAACCATGAGGTCTCTGGTTCCTCCTCCCAGCAACCATGAAGTTCTTATTAATAGTGAACATTCATCATTGCAGCCCTCTTACATTGCTAGGGACACGTTAGTTTCTTACTTAGCAACAAGTTACACAAGTCTACTTATAATATCTCACCTGTTTTGCATCAGTTAACCCAATCCAGGTCAGGGGAAAGTTGGCAAACTTCTGGTAAATCAGATTGCTGATGAAATTTTGCTCGTCTTGATTGTGGATTGCGGCCAGGTGCGCACCGAATCGTTGGCAGACGGACTGATGGAGGAGACGGAGAAACACACACATTCACCGGCCACTTTATTAGGTACACCTGTTCAATGGCTTATACAAACAAAAAGCTAATTAGCCAATCACATGGCAGCAATTTAATGCATTTAGACGTGGCCAAGACAATGTGCTGAAGTCAAACCGAGCATCAGAATGGGGAAGAAAGGGGTTTAAAGTGACTTTGAACGCGGCTTGGTTGATGGTGCACGGCAGGATGGATCCATACTTCATGTTGTTTACGCCAAATTCTGAACCTGCCACCTGAAATCGAGACTCAGACCAGGCATGATTTTTCAATCTTCTATTGTCCAATATTGGTGATCCTGTGAGAATTGTAGCCTCAGTTTCCTGTTTTTAGCTGACAGGAGTGGCACCCGGTGGGGTCTTCTGTTGCTGTAGCCCATCTGCTTCAAGGTTGGTCGTGTTTTGCGATCAGAGATCATATTCTGCATACCCTGGTAGTAACGAGTGGTTCTTTGAGTCACTGGTGCCTTTCTATCATCTCAAACCAGAATGCCCATCCTCTGACAACAAGGCATTTTACCTCCACACAACTGCCGTTCACTGGATATTTTTTCGGACCATTCTCTGTAAACCCTAGAGATGTTTGTGGGTGAAAATCCCAGTAGATCAGCAGTTTCTGAAATACTCATACCAGCCCTCCTGGCACCCTCAACATTGCCATGTTCAAAGTCACTTAAAATCTCTTTCTTCCCCATTCTGTTGCTCGGTTTTAACTTCAATAAGTTGTCCTGTCCAGGTCTACATGCCTAAATGCATTGAGTTTCTGCCATGTGATTGGCTGATAAGTTATGTGTTAAGAAAATGAACCGCTGTACCTAATAAAGTGGCCGGTGAGTGAGTGAGTGAGTGAGTGAGTGAGTGAGTGAGTGTATATATATATAATAAAGTTTAGAATTTAAATTGATAACCTACGTACCTCTGCATCAGCGAAACTGCAGGAACTGTCAAAAACGATGAAACAGCCAGATCTGAATTCAGCCCAGCCAGGAAAACAGATTGCAGCCTGCACATGACAGACGTTAGATTGTAAGTCCATTAACATAACCGATTACATTTTGGAATTATCTGTCAGTCCCTCACCATCTTCCAGTCCCACCTCAAGACCCATTTCTTCTCCTCTGCCTTCCCCAAGATCACCCACCAACCCAAGCCCCATCAACTTTACACCTGTTGTTTGTTTACTACTGTGCTCCTATGTATAGGGAGGAGTGTGTGTGTGGGGGGGGGGGTGTGTGTGTGTGTGTGTGTGTGTGTGTGTGTGTGTGTGTGTGTGTGTGTGTGTGTGTGGGGGGGGGGGGGGGGGGTGTGTGTGTGTGTGTGTGTGTGTGTGTGTGAGGGGGGGGGGGGGCTTTAAGAGTCTGTGCCCAGGGGCCCATTATCTCCTAGTCCGTCTATGGTCTTTAGGTAGTTTTGAGCAAAGATTGTATAGAACTGTTTATTACTTAAAGGGGATTAAAATGTCACTCACAGTTCCTGAAATCAGCAGTGCGCTGGTCAGACAGAGGAAGACAGACAAGTGGGAACCTGATGCCATCTGTAGGAAAACACATTACAATAAAAAGTATGTTATAGTCAAACTATTTGTTGGGTATATCAAACCTTGCGTCTGAGACAAGACCCTGGCGTTAGTTCAAACAGACCAATGAAACACAGACACAAAGATACACGGAGACAGACAGCCTGAGGGAGAGAGGGAGAGAGGGAGAGAGAGAGAGAGAGGGAGAGAGAGAGAGAGAGACAGAGAGAGAGAGAGGGAGAGAGAGAGGGAGAGAGAGAGAGAGAGAGGGAGAGACAGAGAGAGAGAGAGGGAGACAGAGAGAGAGGGAGACAGAGAGAGAGGGAGAGAGAGAGAGAGGGAGAGAGAGGTGTGCTCAGTTACTTGCCGCAAGGAGAGAGGTAAACAACGATACGTCGTCAACTTAGAACCAACTCTGCTCGTTCCCTTCTCCTTACTGGCTTTTTATTCACATCTTAAATGGTGCTTACAGACATGGATGTGTGTGTGCGTTTCTACTAATGATTGACTAATGTCTCTGGGAACTTGTTTGTTTATCCCAGCTGGGACATATGTCAGCGTGTCTTGACATTCCCGGTCATGGCGATCCCAGAGTACAGAGTTCGAAACAACGTGTGGTTATATAAGTCAATGTTTACACAATGAAAAAACCAACCCTACACTATTCCTTTTAGATTTCTTCATTTATAAAGGGACAGCGCACAGTGATAAACATGAGCACCAAAGTTCAACATGTAAATGTGCCAGATTTAGCCTTGCAGTGCTAATGCTAATGTTCACCTGTAGTCCCTAAAGGTGCAGTGTGTAATATGACATCATCAAGTAAGTTCTACAAAGTTCTAGAATGCAACGCTCCC
>NC_137231.1:36263660-36273660 GCF_949987685.1 Ammodytes marinus
TGTGTGTGTGTTTTTATACATAATGGGGAAATGCCCCTGTTGGAAGACCAAGAAGAAGAAGAAGTACTATAGAATAAATAACTAAATGCATCTTCACCTCATCTGCCTGCCTGCCTGTCTGTCTCTCTCTCTCTGCCTGTCTGCCTCCCCCTCTCTCTCTCTCTCTCTCTGCCTGCCTCTCTCTCTCTCCCTCTCTCTCTCTCTGCCTGTCTCTCTCTCTCTCTCTCTCTCTCTGTCTGCCTGCCTCTCTCTCTCTCTCTCTCTCTCTCTCTCTCTGTCTCTCTCTCTGCCTGTCTGTCTGCCTCTCTCTCTCTCTCTCTCTCTCTCTCTGCCTGCCTGCCTGTCTCTCTCTCTCTCTCTCTCTCTCTCTCTCTCTCTCTCTCTATCTGTCTCCCTGCCTGCCTGTCTGTCTGTCTCTCTCTCTCTGCCTGTCTCTCTCTCTCTCTCTCTCTCTCTGTCTGCCTGCCTGTCTGCCTCTCTCTCTCTCCCTGCCTGCCTGTCTGCCTCTCTCTCTCTCTCTCTCTCTCTCTCTCTCTCTCTCTCTCTCTCTCTCTCTCTCTCTGCCTGTCTCCCTGCCTGCCTGCCTGTCTGTCTGCCTCTCAGATGATGAACCAGTCCCTGCTAGCTAACCGTCGCAGCGTAGCTCGCTTGTTGCTGCTCCTTCAAGAGGAGAATCTGCAGCAGGAGTCTGTGCTGCGGCTGCGCTGGGACCAGTGTGTCAACCAGTGGAGAACCAGCAGAGTCACACAGGTCATGCTGCACTTCAGGTAGGCTCTGGGTGTGTGTGGGGGGGCGTGTGTGTGTGTGTGTGTGTGGGGGGGGGGGCGGGCGCTGTGTGTGTGTGTGTGTGTGTCTGTGTGTGTGTCTGTGTGTGTGTGTGTGTGGGGGGGGGGCGTGTGTGTGTGTGTGTGTGTGTCTGTTATTACGATTTCGACTATACAGGTCTAATCTAAATGAAAAGCTATTATCAAAAGTCTATGAGTTATGTCCTCTCAAACTCCTGGTAACCAACTTGTGGCACAATGCTTTAATTGTCTATCATTCCTCTATAAAGAAAACTCTCCGCTCACCATAGTCCCCTGTAAGAGACGCGAACCCCGGCCTCCTTGTTTAAAAGCGCGGCATTTACCCTCTAGACTAACCTGAGTTTTACGTCTAAATAAAGTACAATGTCCAATATATAACACTGTGTTTAAAAATCCCTATTTTATCAGAGTCACCTCTGCTTATAATAAGGTCGACCTCCGCTAAACTATAAACCTTTTCTAATATTGTTATCAGAAAATCCTTCTCCCGTGTTCACGGAAGGTTTCAATATTGTGTATAAGTTATTAGAAACTTATTTTGTAACCCACCCTCCTAATAAAATAGAACAAATATACTATTTTCAGAATATAAACATCTAGTTTAATCTGGGAAGGTATTTATGACCTATTCTTTTAGTTTAAAGATTAGGTGTATCAACATATTCTCTCTTTACAGAGAAGTTAGTTGTATGAAGTTGTGTGTGTTTTAAATCAGTAATGTGCCGTCGTGTAGAATCATACTGAACTTACCTCCCCGGGGACAAACCATCTCTTTGAAGAAAAAACACTATGCCTAAGGTCCTGCTGTTCCAGTTATAAACTAATTCACAACTGAGGCTTTCAACATTAAGGGATTTTATTTACAAAATACAAGAGAGTATAGATAATACATAAAATGGATCAGAAAGGAAAAGAAAAAAGGGTATATGCCTATAACTCATTTAATAGAGTTAGTTTGACTTGGTTCTCGTTTCTAAATTTGTTGTAACTCTTGAAACAATATCCAAACACTTACGTGCCTGTACATATCATTCCCCGAGCTATTAAACATCATGAATTACAAGGAGTCAGACAGATATTGTACAACATGGCGGTACACACTAGCGTATACAAGTCCCGTTGGCTAAAGGCTCCATATGACCATCAATATCCGTCTATTTCCTTGCAGAAATTACAGTGAGTTAAACAGACATTATACACATGGCGTTACACACTAGCGTGTACAAGTCCCGTTGGCTAAAGGCTCCATATAACCATTAATGTCCATCTAACCCCCCGCATCTCAGTCCGTTTTTCTAGTTCTAAAAAATTCTTGATCAAGTCATTCTTAGTGTCAAGAGGTTCACAGATGTGTTTTTAAAAGACTTTGCCTCTAAGTACTTTGGAGTATTTTGGACTCACAAAGTTTTTTCTAAGTTTTTCTTCTGCTTCCATGGTTAAAGGGACAGATAGAGTCTGCTGGAACAGAGAGTAACACACAAAAAGCGGCCCCAAAAAAACCTCAAAAAAGCATCAAAAAGCCCTATCATCTCCCAAAAAAGCCCTGTCCTGCTTCAAAACAGGCTCTTATATAGTGAACTGAAAACCAATGAGACTTGGGGGAAGGAGGAGTGAAAAAGTCACAGCTGTTTGGGGGAACCCCGGTAGCCCCCTCCCTCTACTCCTTGCTACTGTATGGCCATATAAGGTCCTTCCCCCTATTACTTCCTGTGACCCTATGGTCCTCCCCCATCCTCTGGTCAGAGGAGCATTTTACATTCTATTCTGTTTCATTAAACATTTCCTACTTTTACGTATGACAAAAAGAAATACAAATGTCACAATATATGCACAAGTAAAAAGTTACATCACGTTCAATTATCACTTCACCCTCTCATGAAACTTATTACTTGTAAATATTCAACCATCATCCGGACATCAAACACCCTCATAATACAAATCAAAATAGAAATAACAAAAAAAACGTTTTTCTTTTTCTAAACTGATCCATAGAAAATTGCCTTAAATCACAAGCATAAAATAGAAAACACTATCCAGAAAAAGGATCTACAAAAAAGAAAAGCATAAACGTAATAATATAGTAATTATAATATTCATAACGGTAAAACCCAATTCAGAGAGCATAAACACAACACCAGATCAAAAAGTTAAAATAAGTAAGTGACGGATTACCAAAAACCTGTTCATAAAAAAAAATAATAATAATATAAGCAACCCCAAAGGATATAGGCCTACACAATACTAAAAGACTCCCCTCAGTTACATAGGCTAATACAACCATGACCCAACCGTACAGATGAAGAAACATTTAGCAGAACACATTAGAGTATACCTGTAAGAAAACCATGACATCCTGACACCATTCAGAGTAAAGAGTTCATCAGACAGTAGAATCAAAAGTTCATAAGTTTGTAATGTCCAAAAAATTTTAAAAACACAGTCCCACGACGATCTTAACTTTAAAAAGAGTCTTTTAGGCCTTTTGAGCCCTTTCTTCAATCACAGAGTATGTAGATTAGTCAGTTTTTGAGCTTCTGCTCAATATGCAAGATGGCAACCCTTGTCTCCAGGTTTACACACTTTGATATATTCTCCAAGCTTAGCATATAGGACATTTTCCCAACAGTCCCCAGAACTTCTGATCTTAGAATAGTACACCTGCCCCTGGCCCACATCATAGAAGACTTGTCGCTCCCAGTTTGAGAGCGCAGGAAGACAGGCAGATGCAGAAAGGCCCACTGCATGACAAGAATGACGCCACAGCAGGATAGAGTTGATGGCCCCCACCGACTGTTAGGAGTGCCATGGAACACAGCACTCAGCAAACGAACGATTCTTCCCCTCCAGGAGACATGGTGTAGTTCACCCAGATGGAACAGGAGATGGTCAGGTTTGGAGGTGTCACAGCCTGAGACGTAGCTATCAAGTCACGCCTATGTGTCAGAGGTCTAGTAGGCCCAAAAGTCTCCCAACTTCTTCTGCAGACTAAGAGTCTATGGTTGTGATATAATAGGCTACTCAATGTAAGAGGAAAGTGCAATTCATCAACTAAGGCTGCTGATAAAGTTGTATTTAGGGCTTTTAGAAAGGATCCTATTGATTCGTATTGGAATATAGAGAGCCTAATGCACTACAGCCATCTGTCATAAGGAGAGTGAGAATGTCTCACCATCGAAAACTAAAAGAAAAGTATCAAATCAAACTTAAGTAATCCATCAATAAAATAAAGATAAAAATAAAGATAGAAACTGGTGTTATGCTCGTATGCTATATTCATAGGGTACTCACATAATATCAAGTAGCAAAACTAAAATCTTCTATAATAGAGAACAATAGAAATGAGCAAATCACTCACAATTTCAGTAGTAAATAAAATGAAAATGAAAATAAAAGTAACAGTGAAACTAATATTACCGGTATAATCCTTTTATCATTTATGTATTCATCCATTTTAAAAATAAAAAATAAATAGAATAAAAACACCTAGTCAAAAGACACTCAGACAAGCCCTCAGATTTGATTTCAAAAGAGTTGAGAGATGCAAAAGATTGCATGTTTCTGAATGTCTATTCCAGACATGCACTGAAAATAAAAACTAAAAGCTAACACGTTATAATCATGTCTTAACCACTAAGGTAAAACAAAAATAATAACTTATTCTCCCAAAGACACACATCTTTAATTAAGGCGAATCACCCCAAGTGAATAGGGATTTTTCCCTGTCTTTTAAACTAAAGAATCCAGATGTTGGATGAAGCCAGATTTTAGAAATTTAATTTATGTTTACCACATATTAGTCTTTAAAGATTTTACACCACAGATTTCGGACACAATTTCTTTGTATTTAATAAATCAAAAAAAACTATGTAAGCCTACGTTTTAGAAATGCACCGTTGGCATGTTTTTAGGAGGAAAATGTCTCATAAATCAGACTAACAATATATAAACAAATGTTTGTGTAAAAACCTCTTAAAATAGGGCAATGAATGACACTGAGAAGTCTAGTAGATGCCAGTGGTTTGGAAGCCGAGACATTTTATTCAGACTCGGAATTTTGAGAAAACTTGATCAGAGAAAACTGTCGTGAAAAAAAATAAAAAATAAAAATAAAAACGTGAATTCTACTGGTAATCACCGATTTTATCTACAATAATTTAGTGAATTAGGACCATACCCCTCAACACCGCTGCTTAACATATAAACTATGCTATGGCATAACAAACATTTTCATCCACACGCTAATTAAAACGTGATACATTCCTTATGAGCCACTGTGGCTGTAGCCGCAGCACTCTCCCCTCTCTCTCCCCCTCTCATGCTCTATTAGACTGTATCTCTCCGCCGTGATCGATCAGAATAATTTACATGTCTTTAACACTTCTCCCCTTCAAAAGGCAATCATCTAATGTCCGTATCCACATAAATCAGTCTTTATTTTGTGTTAGTTTGGAATATTTTCGGCGTTTTTTACCATTTTATTTTGTGATTTTGAAACTACCCGCGGCAACCAAAGCAGGTCACGTGATGCCTTCTGGCGAATCAAATCAATACGCGCACCAGTCAAACAGGTTGCGCTCACTGTACCAAATCACTCCTCACACTTTCACTATTTGTTGCTAATCAAAAGCAAATGTCCATATTATGATTCGATAAGATTATACTTGAGATACAGAGTTTTCTAACAGTACCATGGTTATTAAGAGTCAGACAGCGGTCGCGCTGCTGTATGTTACATTAAAATGCTCACTTTTGGCAAAACCTTGGAGCAAAACTCAGACGCCAGGAAAAAAATAAAATTAAAACATATAGTAAGAAATAAACCTTTAAAACGTTTATTTTTGGTCCCTTCTTTCACATTAATATGAAAGAATACATGCCGTGGAAGCCAGAATAGACACAAATCTCAAAATTGACCCGTGCTAAACAATAACCCCCTACGTTTTTTCCTGTCGTATCTTGAATTAAACAAAAGGGAAAGATTGGACTGGCAAAAATAAAGATTAACAGGTGCTCCAGCCAACCTCACAATGGGCTGTCGGACCGGAGACAAACTGCCTATACGTTTTCTAAACTCAAACCAAAGCCGCGAAAACAAGTTAACCAGTCCCATCCTTTCTAAGAAACAAAAAATAGCTGAGTAAAAAAACTTTCTACGATAGAAAAGACTGTGATTATATAAACAGACTAAGATAAAAAGAAAGAACACACTTGACTATACTAAAGTAAAGGCAACTTGTTAAAGTTTTAAACTCAAAGAGCACACGCACCAGCTGTGTCTTCAAAGGTAAGCTCAGAGTGTGTAGAAGGAAGGAAGGATAGATGCCATAAAATAGGGCCACTACCGTTAATGCCAATATGGTCTTCCTGTTTTTCCTCTAAGGTGTGAATTCCCAGGCACGGTCTGTGGGAACCTGTAACAGTTTTTATACCCACGGTCTACTTCTCCTCTTTACACTCCGAGACCAGAACAAATGTACAAATGTATTAAACATCTAAATAAAATAAAAATAAGAAATCGGTCCCCGGGGCAGACAATATTCCACACGGCATTGTGTAATGTATATTGAGCTAAAAAGGGTTCAACACTGAATCAAGGAAGAATGAGATAAGGTGTCTCCACTTTATTTAATTTCTCAAAGGAGTATTCTCAGTTGTATCTTTAACTCATCAACCAAACACAGTGTTGACTCTTTTCACTCTGGTGTTGTATGTGCATTTCGGAATGAGAACAAAGTTCTCTTTTAAAATGAACCACATGTTATATGTGTCCAGTAAGTTCTACAAAGTTTGTGCACCAGGGAGTAACTTATCGAGGCCATTTCAATGGTCACTCAGGTGTGTGCATTTTCTTACTCTTGATGTAAAATCAAAAGTTTTCTAGCCATTTCTCGGTTACCAATAGACTATCCTGTCTGACTGCTTTAACAATCATTTTTAGAACATCTATTTCTCTCATTGAAAACCCAAACCATAAAACCTTAAACCTATATTAAATAGATTACTTCACCTTTGTAGGCTAAATGACAAAGATTGTCTGTGAATATTTTGCGAGTAGTTCTACTGCGCTAATTTCAAACTGTTTCTATAGCCTACTGCTGACTTGTTGCGTCTCTTCTCTTTGCTCTGAAATACCATTTTCCTTTCTCTACGAATGTTTAATGAAAATAAATGCCTGAAAGACTCCCACTAACGTTCATGAGGTTTTTAGTGTGAGCGCAGCAAGTAGTAGTGTAAATGGAAAGCTTTGTCTATTTTTACCATTTTTAAATCCACTAAAACAGAAGACATGCTGCTGTATAGTGCGCTTCATGTGAAAAACTATGTTCCTGTTTTTATCTGCTTCAAAATAAAAGCCTACTTACGTTTGCTATTAATCATGCTTTTTAATGTGAAGGCGCAAAGGAAATGCCCCGTTTGCACGCAGTCGCTAACTTTTCGGTGGTAACATAGAGCGCACTATTTAAAGTGAGAGCCGTGCCTGTCCCGTTTACAAAACGTAAGAGTTTGTTTAAGTGTTAAAAACCCATCGATCACACATTTATCACCATCTAAATCAGCGGATGGACTCAATAACTTACTCATATAAGACTATTTTACCCCATATTTTTCGAAAGTTGATTTTGAGCTCTCAAAGCTTTCTTACTGTAATCTAGAATTGCTTTTTTTCTGACCATTTGGAAAACCTTGGTGAAATGTCTGTCAACTCTGCTCCCCCAATTTATGAGTCCCGGGGTGCAGACTCCATTTTGATTTCCCTGGGTGCTGCACTCACAGCCTTTTTTCACACCCAGACGTGAAATGGACGCGAAATGGAGGAGAAAAGGAAGAATTACCCTCTCAAAAGTCCCTATTTAGAAAATAAATTAGGCTACTATACCACAATGGTTTTCATCGGGCATTGGTCCTAATAGTTTAACATGTAAAACTATGTCTACCATTAAAATAGTCAGAAACTTTAAAATCTACTATTGTTTTGTGTAAGAAAAAATTCTTAAAGAGGTTGCTCTCTCCTCTTTTGGAAGCCTTAGGCTCTCTCTCTCTGTTCATGTATACAACAGAGTTAAACCGCATCCGTCCTTAATTGTAAAGTAAACTACAATCTAGCCACTAAAAAACAAATGACGGGTGAGTAAAAGTGAAACACCTTTACTATATATGGTGGTAACAAGCCTTTTAATTCCTTCCTTGGATCCCTGAGTCGTACACTAATTTGATCAGATTAACTGGACTTTCACCTGTTCTGGACATCGCCTTTTTCGATTCCAGTGAGAAAGGGGAGTTATTATATTCTTATCTATTTAAAAATATCCTAACGCCTGGCTTCGATTATTACAAACTAATAACCACAAGTACTTGTAACACCTAAACTTAGTACGCAGAACTAATTGAACTATCTACTAAATCCCTTTCTGTCTACTTTGAGTTTTATCTCAATCAGAAAGCGCTTTTTTACTGAACCTAGTCTATAACATCTTACCTAAACAGTTCCAATCTCCCCATTTTAAACAGACGATTCCTACTTTACATAAGAAAGCCGGCCGAGTTTTTAGAGGAAGACCAAATAGCCTCCTGTCCAGTGTATTAGTTACTAGATTTAAGTAAAGCAGAAGAAACAAAAAACGTAATCTCCAATGGTGCTGGTTCGTGCGTTATATTTTTATTAAAGGAAATTAAACGCAAATTGGAGACACGTCGTATTTTTATTCCTTCTGGCAGACATTAATTATTTCCTCGGCTTGTTTTCGCCGGTTGAAAAAGACTCTCTCCCTCACGGGAGTTTCAGGTCCTTGTATTTTAAGCTCGGAAGAAAGTTATTTCTCTATCCCTTGTACTATAATACACAGTTATATGAAACTAACAATCTAACTCGAGCCCCGCGAAATTGGGCGCCATATTACGATTTCGACTATACAGGTCTAATCTAAATGAAAAGCTATTATCAAAAGTCTATGAGTTATGTCCTCTCAAACTCCTGGTAACCAACTTGTGGCACAATGCTTTAATTGTCTATCATTCCTCTATAAAGAAAACTCTCCGCTCACCATAGTCCCCTGTAAGAGACGCGAACCCCGGCCTCCTTGTTTAAAAGCGCGGCATTTACCCTCTAGACTAACCTGAGTTTTACGTCTAAATAAAGTACAATGTCCAATATATAACACTGTGTTTAAAAATCCCTATTTTATCAGAGTCACCTCTGCTTATAATAAGGTCGACCTCCGCTAAACTATAAACCTTTTCTAATATTGTTATCAGAAAATCCTTCTCCCGTGTTCACGGAAGGTTTCAATATTGTGTATAAGTTATTAGAAACTTATTTTGTAACCCACCCTCCTAATAAAATAGAACAAATATACTATTTTCAGAATATAAACATCTAGTTTAATCTGGGAAGGTATTTATGACCTATTCTTTTAGTTTAAAGATTAGGTGTATCAACATATTCTCTCTTTACAGAGAAGTTAGTTGTATGAAGTTGTGTGTGTTTTAAATCAGTAATGTGCCGTCGTGTAGAATCATACTGAACTTACCTCCCCGGGGACAAACCATCTCTTTGAAGAAAAAACACTATGCCTAAGGTCCTGCTGTTCCAGTTATAAACTAATTCACAACTGAGGCTTTCAACATTAAGGGATTTTATTTACAAAATACAAGAGAGTATAGATAATACATAAAATGGATCAGAAAGGAAAAGAAAAAAGGGTATATGCCTATAACTCATTTAATAGAGTTAGTTTGACTTGGTTCTCGTTTCTAAATTTGTTGTAACTCTTGAAACAATATCCAAACACTTACGTGCCTGTACATATCATTCCCCGAGCTATTAAACATCATGAATTACAAGGAGTCAGACAGATATTGTACAACATGGCGGTACACACTAGCGTATACAAGTCCCGTTGGCTAAAGGCTCCATATGACCATCAATATCCGTCTATTTCCTTGCAGAAATTACAGTGAGTTAAACAGACATTATACACATGGCGTTACACACTAGCGTGTACAAGTCCCGTTGGCTAAAGGCTCCATATAACCATTAATGTCCATCTAACCCCCCGCATCTCAGTCCGTTTTTCTAGTTCTAAAAAATTCTTGATCAAGTCATTCTTAGTGTCAAGAGGTTCACAGATGTGTTTTTAAAAGACTTTGCCTCTAAGTACTTTGGAGTATTTTGGACTCACAAAGTTTTTTCTAAG
>NC_137231.1:36351160-36353660 GCF_949987685.1 Ammodytes marinus
TGTGTGTGTCTCTCTCTCTCTCCCTGTGTGTGTGTGTGTCTCGCTCTCTCTCCCTGTGTGTGTCTCTCTCTCTCTCCCTGTGTGTGTGTGTGTGTCTCTCTCTCTCTCCCTGTGTGTGTGTTATTAACCCCTCTGTCTCTCCCTGTGTGTGTGTGTCTCTCTCCCTGTGTGTGTGTGTGTGTGTGTGTGTGTGTGTGTCTCTCTCTCCCTGTGTGTGTGTGTGTGTGTGTGTGTCTCTCTCTCCCTGTGTGTGTGTGTGTCTCTCTCTCCCTGTGTGTGTGTCTCTCTCTCTCCCTGTGTGTGTGTCTCTCTCTCTCCCTGTGTGTGTGTGTGTCTCTGTGTCTCTCTCTCTCTCCCTGTGTGTGTGTGTGTGTGTGTGTGTGTGTCTGTGTGTCTCTCTCTCTCTCCCTGTGTGTGTGTGTGTCTCTCTCTCTCTCCCTGTGTGTGTGTGTGTGTGTGTGTCTCTCTCTCCCTGTGTGTGTGTGTGTGTGTTATTAACCCCCGTCTCTCTCTCTCTCAGCCTTGCCTAATAAAAACTGAAGACTTCTACCAGACTGACGACAGCTATTACATCGTTCTGGAGCTGTAAGTCTATTCAAGTCTTCTATTGTCAGGTCTGAAATATGACAGACAGACATCTCCCTCCCTCTCTCTCTCTCTCCCCCTCCCTCTCCCTCTCTCTCTCTCTCTCCCTCTCCCTCCCTCTCTCCCTCTCTCCCTCTCTCTCTCTCCTTCCCTCCCTCTGCCTTTCTCCCTCCCTCCCTCCCTCTCTCCCTCCCTCCCTCCCTCTCTCTCTCCCTCCCTCTCCCTCCCTCTGCAGTGGCCTTCAAGGACAAGAACAATTCTACATTTTAAACAATGCACCTGATGACATTCCAACTATGACACTTTCAAGATGGCGGCACTAGGCCTTGGTCCAAAATATGCAGAAATATGGACATATATGAGACCCTTTCTGAGGGGAAAAAAAATTATTAAAAATTTTTATGCACTAAATTGAATGTACTTATGGATATTATAATTACTTTCTACAAAATCTGCTAGGAAATAAAACCCAAAATTCTACACACTGCAGCTTTAAGTTAAATCGAAATGTGCAAAGTGATGAACAATATTTACAATGTGCAACATGCAGTCAGCTGGATTTCAGAGATTTTGATTAATGAATACTTCAGACACACAACACTTTATTTAAAGGTGCAGTCAGTGATTCTGGAGAACGCTTGTTGTCAAAATCACTTGTTGTCAAAATCAGTGAATATCTCCTCATGATCCACTTAGTGTGTGTGTGTGTGTGTGTGTGTGTGTGTGTGTGTGTGTGTGTGTGTGTGTGTGTGTGTGTGTGTGTGTGTGTGTGTGTGTGTGTGTGTGTGTGTGTGTGTGTGTGTGTGTGTGTGTGTGTGTGTGTGTGTGTGTGTGTCTGTGTGCTGAAAACAAATCCAGTGTTAATAGTTAATACTCAGCCTAGGCTCTGTAAACTGGTATGTAAACAAAAGGGCCCACCATAGCTATAGCAACATGCCAGTTTACAGAACCTAGGCTGAGTATTAACACTGGATTTAGCTTTTCTTGTATAATTTTCGAAAAGTATCAAATTTAGTTTTTAAACCTGTGTGTGTGTGTGTGTGTGCGTGTGCGTGTGCGTGCGTGTGTGTGCGTGTGTGTGTGTGTGTGTGTGTCTGTAGGATGGAGGGAGGTGAACTGTTGCAGAGGGTGAAATCTCAGCAACAGCTCAAAGAATCTGTCGCCAAACTTTACTTCTACCAGATGTTGAGAGCAGTGCAGGTGAGACACACACACACACACACACACACACACACACTGCTGTCTCTCGCACACACACACACACACACACTGATGTCTCTCGCACACACACACACACACACACACTGATGTCTCTCGCACACACACACACACACACTGAGAGAGTGAGAGACACACACACACACACACACTGCTGTCTCACGCACACACACACACACACACACACACACACTGAGAGACACACACACACACTGAGAGAGAGACACACACACACACACTGAGAGAGTGAGAGACACACACACACACACACTGAGAGAGAGACACACACTGAGACACACACACACACACTGAGAGACACAGACAGACACACAAACACACTGAGAGACACACACACACACACACACACACACACTGAGAGACACATACAGACAGACACACACACACACACTGAGAGAGTGAGAGAGACACACACTGAGAGATACAGACACACACACACACACACACATTGAGAGAGACAGACACACACACTGAGAGATACAGACACACACACACACACACACACACACACACACATTGAGAGAGACAGACACACACACTGAGAGAGAGAGACACACACACACAACACTGAGAGACACACACACACACACACACTGAGAGACACACACTGAGAGACACACACACACTGAGAGACACACACAGACAGAGAGACACACACACACACACTGAGAGAGAGAGA
>NC_137231.1:36389680-36394680 GCF_949987685.1 Ammodytes marinus
TTTTTTCCTGTGATAACTAAATAAGCCACGTGAGATCATTCTCTTAGCTCATTGGTCAGATGTGTCTGGGGGGGCGGGGTCAATAACCTGAACTGCTCTACGATTGGTCTAGAATATCCATGTGTGGAAAGAAACTGCAGGAAGTAGATGGTCTTACTCATCTTCCCATAATGCATTGGGCAGCCGGCTACGGTAGCTTGTTAAGTCCAAAAATACTCAGATCATGTTGTCAATACAAACGAACCTCCACCAGTTGGTTTGGAAGCGTACAGAGACTTATAATACCATAGTATAGCCAATGAATTACATTAGTAATTTATAGTATGATGATTCCATGTCCTTTTAGGGCTTCCATAGTTTCACAAACACGTGACCTAATCGATTTAAAGGTGCAGTGTGTAGAATTACTGTCGTTTTTCAGACCAGACTTTGTAGAGATGGAATATAATATTCATCAGTATGTTTTAATTAATGTATAATCTCCTGTTTTTATGAGTTTAGAATGAGCCTTTTATATCTACATAGGAGCGGGGCGCTGAGGCCGCCATGTTTCTACAGTAGCTCAGAACGGACAAACTTAACTAAAGGCCTTACAGGTTTTTATATATAGTGGGCGTCCTGAGGAAATGCACCTGTTGGAAGACCAAGAAGAAGAAGAAGTACTATAGAATAAATAACTAAATACATCTTCACTTCATCACTTGATATTGTGGAAAGACTTGAGGCAGTGGTGGATGATGCCATCTTTAGTAACTATAGCTTCTTGTCCTTGAAGGCCACCGTAGCTTCTGTAAATTCTCCCCCAAAGGGAAAGGGTTAGCAAGGGAGCGTTGACATCTACAATCTCACCACTAGATGACGGCAAAATACACAAATATTACACACTGTACCTTTAATTGATTTGAACACAATCTTGTATCATAACGGAATATACATTTCTTCAAAATAAAACGCCGCCATTTTATTTTCTGCATTATTTTTATTTTATTTTGGACATTTTACAGACAATCAGCAACAAATGAACAATGTTTCCTTCCGAGTGACAGACAGACACTCAGAGAGACAGACAGACAGACACTCAGACAGACAGACAGACAGACAGACAGACAGACAGACAGACAGACAGAGAGACAGACAGACACTCAGAGAGACAGACAGGCAGACACACGCTCAGACAGACAGAGAGACAGACAGAGGGTCACACACTCAGAGAGACAGACAGACAGACAGACAGAGAGACAGACACTCAGACAGAGAGACAGACACACAGAGAGACAGACAGACAGTCACACACACACTCAGACAGACAGACAGTCACACGCTCAGACACACAGAGAGACAGACACAGACAGACAGTCACACACTCAGACAGACACACAGAGAGACAGACAGACAAACAGTCACACGCTCAGACACACAGAGAGACAGACACAGACAGACAGTCACACACTCAGACAGACAGACAGGCACACGCTCAGACAGACAGAGAGACAGACACACAGAGAGACAGACAGACAGACAGCCCGGTGCCACAGTAAACCCTCCTCTTGTTTTTGTATTCTAGTTGACAGTGGGAGCGTTGACGGCTAATAGTTAATTTTTGTATTTTTAATAAGAAAAATGAGAAAAGCGATTTTTGTGTATTTGCATGAACTCCGCCGACCGGCCGTAAGTCCTCGGAGCACATACAGGTGAAACTCATATTATTAGAATATCATGGAAAATGAATTGGAATTGAGGCAAGAATTCATTCAGAAGGAAAGGGGCCCAAACCAAGTACTGAGTACATATGGATGATTATACTGTATAGAGGGCCGAAATTTCTGTATTTAAAATCCCTTCTTTATTGATTTCATGTGATATTAAAATTTTCTGAGATTTTGAATTTGGGGTTTTCATAAGCTGTAAGCCATAATAATAATCAAAATCATAACAAATAAAGGCTTGAGATATCTCACTTTTCATGTAATGAGTCTATATAATATATTATTTTCACCTTTTAAGTTGAATTACTGAAATAAATGAACTTTTGCACGATATTCTAATTTTTCGAGTTTCACCTGTAGTAGTAGTATCTGTGTGAGGCTAGAACACAGACAGACAGACAGATAGACAGACAGACAGATAGAGAGACAGACAGACAGACAGACAGACAGACAGACAGACAGAGAGACAGACAGACAGAGGGACAGACAGACAGACAGAGGGACAGACATGAACCAACAAGTGAATTATTTGATGTAATTACTGATATGGGATCCTTATTTTCTGAGTTCCTTTGTTTTCATAAATAAAAACATAAACTGAACCGGCGTCTCGACTCTTTTTTATTTTTTGGTATTTTCAAGCTTTATTAGACAGTACAGAGTTAAAATGGGGAGAGAGAGAGAGAGAGATAGCTTTATTAGACAGTACAGAGTTGAAATGGTGAGACAGAGAGAGAGAGGGGGGGGGGGGGATGACCTGCAGTAAAGGTCCACGGGTCGGATTTGAACCCACGACCACTGCAACGAAGGCCGGAGCCAATATGGTACACGCTCTATCCACTACACCACCAGAGCGCCCCTTCTCAACTCTTATTTTATTTTAATCCCCAAGGTTCAAATAAAAAGTTTGGAAAAATGTTTTAAGTTAAGATATTGTGTTTTGAAAAGCGTTTGAAATATGAAAATGTTACTAGAAAATGCTGGATGACATATTCACCTCATCGCTTGATATTGTGGAAAGTCTTAAGGTAGCACAGAACGGACAACCCTAACTAAAGGCCTTACACGTTTTTATATATAGTGGGCGTCCTGGGGAAATGCAGAGGGGGTGCTTTTCACAGCAAGCCAGTCCATGTTTGGGTTATTTACATCGACCTCCATTCATTTCCTGAAGGGTTAGGGTTAGGGTAGGGTTGCTATTAGGGCTGCAGCTAACGATTATTTTGATAATCGATTAATCTGTTGATTATTTTCTCGATTAATCGATTATTAATCGATTAGTGTTTTGGCCTGTAAAATGTCAGAAAATGGTGAAACATGTTGATACATTTTCCAAAGCCCATGTTGACATCCTCAAATGTATTTTTATGTCCAAAACACAAAGATATTTCAGTTTACTGTCATAATAGGATTGAAGAAACCAGAAAATATTCACATTTGAGAAGCTGAAATCAGAGAATTTGGACATTTTTTATTAAAAAATTACTCGAAACGATTAATCGATTATCAAAATAGTTGGCGATTATTTTAATAATCGATTAATAATCGATTCGTCGATTAATCGTTGCAGCTCTAGTTGCTATCTCCCACATGGAAAGTCTGACGCTCATGAAACTTACTCCACTTATTAACATCAGTCATGCAAACATACCCACCAAAGGATTTGATTCTCGGATGAAGAGAAATCAAGTTTAAGAGGGGGGGCTTTTCACAGCAAGCCAGGACAAGGACAATTCTAAATTTTAAACAATGCACCTGATGACATTCCAACTATGACACTTCCAAAATGGCGGTGACAAGGCCTTGGTCCAAAGTATGGAGAAATATGGACATATATGAGACCCTTTCTAAGGGGAAAAAAAAATATTCTAAAAAAAAAATTCAGCTATTATGCAGTAAATTAAATGTACTTATGGATATTATAATTACTTTCTACAAAATCTGCTAGGAAATAAAACCCAAAATTCTACACACTGCAGGTTTAAACTTACTCCACTTATTAACATCAGCCATGCAAATATACCCACCAAAACATTTGATACATGGCTAAACAGAAAAATATTTTTGTGGGGTACTTTTCACACCAACCAGTCCATTTTTGGGCTATTGATTCTCGGATGAACCCTAGATTATGTTACTATATATGTTAAAAAATATATTCTAGAGCCGTGGGAAAGGGAAAATATACACAGAGCAAAAAAATCTCAGCGATTGAAGTTGTAAATCTAAAGTAGCTACGAGGAAACTTTTAAATATTTCTGAAACAGTCTCATTTTTCCTCTGATGATCATAAATTACATGTAACAGCAAAACGAGACCATCAGTGCAAAGAATGCTATTTTTATAAAGTTTTTCTTAATGCCTTTGTCATGGGTATATACGCTCACCCAGGAACAACAGCTGGCGTGGTAAAAACACTACCGCTTTATGTCCAAAGGGGGGCGCTAGAATTAACACACACTGAAAGTTCCTCTGAGCACTCCTTTAAGCATAAAAACTTCTCACGGTAGGAGCTGTAAAAGTAGGAGAAAAACATAGGTTGCGTTCCGAATCTCATACTTTCTACTATATAGTATGTAGAAAAAAGATTTAGGATGTCCCGATTCTTGTGGCCAGATTTAGGATGGTTAGAAGTATACCCGGATGTCCTACTTCATGCGTCCAAGATTGTTAGTGTTGAAAAGTGCATCCTATTTGGGCGATTCTGACCCACAATCCAGTGCGCACGTGAAGTGACGTAACATCGACGAAGCCTCCACATGAAAACAAACGGGGATGCGACGGATATAAAAGCAAGAGGCAAGATCAAGGCGCAATGTTATGATGAAATAAGAGAGTAAAGTATGTCCCAATAGTATGCCTACTGCATCCTAACTAGATTATTTTTATCGTCGGATGTAGTATGTAGAATAGAAAAAAGAAAGAGGAGGAGATTCGGAACGCAAACAAACATTTTATATTAAAAGCTTTTTAGTTAAAGATACAAAAATTAAACTGATTTTTGTAAATTTTTATTTAGTTGCATTGTATATATCTGTAAATGAAATACTGCTGTTCACATCACAGACACGCAGACACACACACGCAGACACACACACACACGCAGACAGACACACACACACACACACAGACACACAGACACAGACAGACACACACAGACACACACAGACACAGACAGACACACACACACAGACACAGACACACACACACAGACACACACACACAGACACACACACACACACGCAGACACACACACGCAGACACACACACACAGACACACACACACACACAGAC
>NC_137231.1:36403509-36408509 GCF_949987685.1 Ammodytes marinus
GCTACAAGTTGGAGACTGCATTCGCGAGGGAGTCTCTAAACTGTCTCCAAACGTTCGCGGAGGTCTCAATTTCCTCGCATGAGTCGCAGAGCCGCGCAGTCCTGTCGCTTGAATTTTGAACATGTTCAAAAAAAGTGTGCGACAAATCTAGTCTCAAAATAGTCTCAGAGTGGTCGCATGTGTCTCAAACGCGTTGCAAACCCTTCTCAATTTAGTTTCCGCGAGTCAGAAAGTGCGAGCAATGTCAGACAACTTTGCGAGGGTTTGGCGACATATGAAACTAAATTGTGACTTATTTGAGACAAAAATGAGACTGACATTCCGTTCGTGCGACGCTTGCCAGACGTTCGCGAGACATAAATGCGACCTCCCGGCAAGTGTTGGGCAGGACATTCGCTAACGTGTCGTGAGGAACCAACTCAGTGAGACTGCAAGTGAAAATTGTCGCTAATTCGCATATTTTGTCGCAATTTTGTGTCTCCAACTTGTCGCACACTGTCGCAGCCCAGTGAGATAGGGGCTTTAAAGGAAAATGTCTCATAAATCAGACAGTGAACAACATATGAACAAATCCTTCTGCAATAACCTTCAGAATAGTGCTGAGAATGATCATGGAAAGTTTAGTTGATGTAAGTGCTTTAGAAGTTGAGATATTCACTAAATTTGAGAAAAAAAAATTGACAGCAAGCATTCTCCAAACTCGCTGACACCACCTTCAATATGGAATAGGGAATTTCAGAGAATGGTAACAGCTGTATTCCATAGTGAAAGCATGGTGTGTGTGTTCCTGTGAATGTGTGTGTGTGTGTGCATGGGTGGGTGTGTGTGTGTGTGTGTGAGCTCCAATGTGTGTGTGTGTTCCTGTGTGTGTGCATGGGTGGGTGTGTTTGGGTGTGTGTGCGCGTGTTTGTGCCCCGGTGTGTGTGTGTGTGTGCGTGGGTGGGTGTGTGTGAATGTGTGTGTGCATGGGTGGGTGTGTGTGAATGTGTGTGCACGCATGGGTGGGTGTGTGAGCTCCAATGTGTGTGTGTGTGTGTGTGTGTCAATGTGTGTGTGTGTTCCTCTGTGTTCCTCTCACGTGTGTGTGTGTGTGTGTGTGTGTGTGTGAGCTCCAATGTGTGTGTGTGTAATCGATTGAGTAATCCCAATAACAACAATAACTGTGTGTTGGTTCTAACGAGAGCAACTCAAACATCCTGGTGAGACCGGTTTGTCTTCATAGAAAAATTCAGTTTTCTTTTTTAGTGGTGGATACTAGTGTGTCTGTGTGTGTCTCTGTCTGTGTGTGTGTGTGTGTCTCTCTCTCTCTCTGTGCGTGTGTGTGTCTCTCTCTCTCTGTGTGTGTGTGTGTGTGTGTGTCTCTCTCTCTGTGTGTGTGTGTCTCTCTCTCTCTCTCTCTCTGTGTCTCTCTGTGTGAGTGTGTGTGTTTATATTTGACAGCCTACAACAGGGACAGACAAGATTAGACACGACAATTTTTTATTCTATAATATATTTTTCTGTGTCTACGTTTATTTTCTTATTCTTAATTTAACTTCAGTTTTGTTTCTCATTTGTTTTATTTTATTGTTTTAAGATATTTTTTTTTGGCATTTTTTATGCTTTATTGATAGTGTAGAGACAGAGGTGAAATGGGGCAGAGAGGGGAGTGACATGCAGAGAACGACCGCGGGCTGGAATCGAACCCGGGTCCGCTGCTGGCCGAGGCCCATGGGGGGGGGGGGACGCCTTACCAACTGAGTTAAGGGCGCCCCCCGGCTTTTGTAATTAGAAATTTTTTATTTTATCAAATGCAAAAATATATAAAAAAAAAATAATAATAATAATATTTTATAATAACATGATTTTATGGGCATTATAAATATTGTCCGATCACTAGTTTAGCCTTATTAGCGCTTTTCAAAAACAAAGGTTGCGCTCCGAATCGCATACTTTCTACTATTTAGTTTGGTAGAAAAAATATTTAGGATGTCCTGATTCTTGTGGCCAGATTTAGGATGGTTAGAAGTACCCGGATGTCCTACTTCATGCGGCCAAGATTGTTAGTGTTGAAAACTGCATCCTATTTGGGCGATTATGACCCACAATCCAGTGCGCACGTGAAGTGACGTAACATCGACGGAGCCTCCATATGAAAACAAACGGGGATGCGACGGATATAAAAGCAAGAGGCAAGATCAAGGCGCAATGTTATGATGAAATAAGAGAGTAAAAGTATGTCCCAATAGTATGCCTACTGCATCCTAACTAGATTCTTTTTATCGTCGGATGTAGTATGTAGGAGAGGAAAAAGAAAGAGGAGGAGATTCGGAACGCAAACTTAAACTCACTTAAAAGGCTTGAGTCTGCGATTCTGGTATGTAAGAACAAACTGGTATGTAAACAAAGGGCCCTACATAGCTAGTAACATGCCAGTTTACAGAGCCTAGGCTGTGTATTAACACTGGATTTTTTTTCAGCACACACACAGTACAGACAGGTAGTGGATCATGAGGAGATATTCACACAGTACAGACAGGTAGTGGATCATGAGGAGATATTCACTGATTTTTTACAAAAAGTGATTTTGACAACAAGCGTTCTCCAGAATCACTGACTACACCTTTAATATTGAACCAGTTAGAACATTGTGTACTATACAAGTATACTGATATGAAAATAATATACTAATTGACAACTCTGTCTCTCTCTGAAAATGTAAGACGTTTTGACAAAAAAATTAAACCAATTTACAATTAATTTTCAAGTAATCATTGAATGGTTTTGACAATTACAGATGTGTGTGTGTGTGTGTGTGTGTCTATACATGTGTGTGTGTGTGTGTGTTTATATATGTGTGTGTGTGTGTGTGTCTATACATGTGTGTGTGTGTTTATATGTGTGTGTGTGTGTGTCTATACATGTGTGTGTGTGTCTATACGTGTGTGTGTGTGTGTTTTTATATGTGTGTGTTTATTTGTGTGTGTGTGTGTATACATGTCTGTGTGTGTGTGTGTGTGTGTGTGTGTGTCTGTCTGTCACAATCCACCTTCACTATAATTCATGTATTCTCTCAACCGAAACATGTGTAAAGCTAAGGGAACGGTAACCATCTACCAAAATATTGCAACTTTGCAAGAAAAACATGATCCGAGCCAACGATCGATGGACTGATTCTTTCAACCCCACAAGAAAATACTACAAGAGTTTTACTACAGTCTGACAGTCACAGACACACACAGACAAGACAGACAGACAGACAGACAGACAGACAGACAGACAGACAGACAGACAGACAGACAGACAGACAGACAGACAGACAGACACAGACAGACAGACAGACAGACAGACAGACAGACAGACAGACAGACAGACAGACAGACAGACAGACAGACACAGACAGACAGACAGACAGACAGACAGACACACACAGACACACAGACAGACAGACAGACAGACACACACAGACACACACACACACACACACACACACACACACTCACAGACAGACACACACAGACACACACAGACAGACAGACACACACACACTCACACACACACACACACACACACACACACACAGACACACACACTTGAGTTCTACAGGTTGCTTAACTACGGTTTAAGACAAGTTATAACAACACTTTTAAGAGCCACTACAAAAATTTAAACGGCTGGAATTCCCACTTTTTTTTTTAAACGTAATTTAAGATAAAAATAACTGTTTTTCAGTATAATTCCCAATAACAATAATATGACCAAATCATCATTAAAGGCCTACTTCACCGGTTTGAATATGAAGGTGTATTGAATTCTGAGATACTATGTAGTATAAATGTGCGAAAAAAAATAAAATCGGTTCATCCTAGCCTGAGAAAAGGCAGAAAGAGTGTTTTTTTTAACCCTATATTTCTCTTTCTCGTGACATCACAGAAAGAGAAATATAGGGTTAAAAAAAACACTCTTTCTGCCTTTTCTCAGGCTAGGATGAACCGATTTAAATTTTTTTCGCACATTTATACTACATAGGATCTCAGAGTTCAATACACCTTCATATTCAAACCGGTGAAGTAGGCATTAAAGAGTTTGGTCCCTAAGTCAGTCTTGTCAAACTGATAAGAAATTCATAATTTGACTCTGAACCAACCGAGATTTTAAGACCAATTTTACAAAACAAAAATTTAATAAAAAAAACCCTCATCAGTTACTTTACTTTGAGACGTTATAATACTGTTTCATTTAAAGGTGCAGTGTGTAATATGACATCATCAAGAAAGTTCTAGAATGCAACGCTCCCTGGGTAACCCCAACCCTTTAGAATAATAACAGAAGCTACAGTGGCCTTCAAGGACAAGAACAATTCTACATTTTAAACAATGCACCTGATGACATTCCAACTATGACACTTTCAAGATGGCGGCACTAGGCCTTGGTCCAAAGTATGGAGAAATATGGACATATATGAGACCCTTTCTAAGGGGAAAAAATAATAATAATAAAAAAAAAATTCAGCTATTATGCACTAAATTAAATGTACTTATGGATATTATAATTACTTTCTACAAAATCTGCTAGGAAATAAAACCCAAAATCCTACACACTGCAGGTTTAAAAACAGACGAGGTATTCGTTAAATACTCAGAAAATAGTTCACTTCTTCAGTTGTGTGTTCTCTAAAAAAAATAATCCAACATAAAGTATTTAAAAAATAAAATAGAAAATAGAAACTAACGATGGTTTTAAGATTTCAAATTTAATCTCAGAAAAAAAAAAAATCTGAAAAAGTCTTCCTCAATATCTGAGCATTTTTAAGACTTTAGAATGATGAATTTAAGACATTTTAAATGACAATTTAATGAATATTTATTAGAGGAACTAGTTCGGTGTCTCACGGGACCTTTAAAGACCTACTTCACCGGTTTGAATATGAAGGTGTATTGAATTCTGAGATCCTATGTAGTATAAATGTGCGAAAAAAAATAAAATCGGTTCATCCTAGCCTGAGAAAAGGCAGAAAGAGA
>NC_137231.1:36421009-36431009 GCF_949987685.1 Ammodytes marinus
CACACACACACACACACACACACACACACACACACACACACACACACACACACACACACACAGGGAGAGAGAGACACACACACACACACACAGGGAGAGAGACACACACACACACACACACACACACACACAGGGAGACACACACACACACACACACACGGAGAGAAACACACACACAGAGACACACGCACACACGGAGAGAAACACACACACAGAGACACACACACGCACACACACACACACACGTTTGTACAGCTATACTTAAGAGGACATTCATTGACATAATTTATTCCCTAGCCCCTTACCCTTACTTAAGGTGCCAACACACTGCACATCGCCGCGCGGCGAGTTTACATAGAAAGTCAATGTATTTCGAGCGCCGCGCGACCAGGGCAGCGCGGCGCGGCTTGGGCGGCGCGGCCGCCGCAGAAGTTGAAAATATTGAACTTTTTGCCGCCGGCCGCGATAGCCAATCAGCGTTGTCACTCACTTCGGGACGACGGACAGAGGAAATTAAGATGAAAACATAATAGTCACAGTTTGCTCCCATAAGTTCTGTGAATAGCCTCTGTGTCTGTTGTCTGTTGTATCAGTTTTGCTTTATGAACCAAGTTAGCACCGGTTAGCTTGGGTAAAGCACCATCAGCACAGCAGACTGGTGCTCTCAGCACCGGTTAGCACCAGCGCCAGCATGTCCCCAGAGTAGAGAAGGCTGCTCTGGTCTAACCCTAACCCAGCATGTCCCCAGAGTAGAGAAGGCTGCTCTGGTCTAACCCAAACCCAGCATATCCCCAGAGTAGAGAAGGCTGCTCTGGTCTAACCCTAACCCAGCATGTCCCCAGAGTAGAGAAGGCTGCTCTGGTCTAACCCTAACCCAGCATGTCCCCAGAGTAGAGAAGGCTGCTCTGGTCTAACCCTAACCCAGCATGTCCCCAGAGTAGAGAAGGCTGCTCTGGTCTAACCCTAACCCAGCATGTCCCCAGAGTAGAGAAGGCTGCTCTGGTCTAACCCTAACCCAGCATATCCCCAGAGTAGAGAAGGCTGCTCTGGTCTTACCCTAACCCAGCATGTCCCCAGAGTAGAGAAGGCTGCTCTGGTCTAACCCTAACCCAGCATGTCCCCAGAGTAGAGAAGGCTGCTCTGGTCTAACCCTAACCCAGCATGTCCCCAGAGTAGAGAAGGCTGCTCTGGTCTAACCCTAACCCAGCATGTCCCCAGAGTAGAGAAGGCTGCTCTGGTCTAACCCTAACCCAGCATGTCCCCAGAGTAGAGAAGGCTGCTCTGGTCTAACCCTAACCCAGCATATCCCCAGAGTAGAGAAGGCTGCTCTGGTCGGGCGGCGGACACAATATGACCCAATATGATCACGCGGCGCGGAACCTGTGTTTCGCGTGGCCAACCGCCGCGCCGCGGAGTGCAGTGTGTTCGTACCTTTACACAAATACACACAAACACACAAGCACACGCACACACCCACCCACCCGCACGCACGCATACACAAACACACACACACACACATGTTTGTACAGCTATACTTGTGAGGACATTCATTGACATAATGCATTTCCTTGATCCTTACCCTAACCCCATCTAAACTAAATGCCTAACCCCAACCCTTACACTAACCCTAACATAAACCTAATTCTTACCTGAACCTTATAACCTAGTAATAACCCACGCACACACACACACACACACACACACACACACACACACACACGTTTGTACGGCCTTATTGCCCCTTACCTTACTCACACACACACACACACACACACACGCACGCACGCACGCACGCACGCACGCACGCACGCACGCACGCACGCACGCACGCACGCACGCACGCACGCACGCACGCACGCACGCACGCACGCACGCACGCACGCACGCACGCACGCACGCACGCACACACACACACACACACACACACACACACACACACACACACACACACACACACAGGGAGAGACACACACACACACACACACACACACACACACACACACACACACACACACACACACACACACACACACACACACACACACACACACACACACACACACACACACACACACACACACACACACACACACACACACACCTGCCACCAGCTCCACCTTCTCCCCCGGGTCGCCCTCTGTGTAAAGTGACGGGTGGCAGCGATATCCGATCTGACTGATCAGACTGGCAGGAAGTGCCATGTTGTCTCGACCAACCAGAACGCAGGGCCGGCGCTCGTTAGCCAATGGGAGGGCCAGCATCTCCATCTTCTCCTGGACTGGGAACCAATCAGAAGCAGGGACAGAAAACAAACAGGGGAAAGAGGCGGGGATTATTACATTACATTACATGTCATTTAGCAGACGCTTTTATCCAAAGCGACTTACAACTGGAGCACACATTCACACACCGATAGCAGCAGCAGCTACCACGCAGGGTGCAAGCTAACTATCAGGAGACATTTAGGGTTCAGTGTCTCTTTGCCCAGGGACACTTGGACATGTGGCGGGGAGACGGGGGATCGAACCACCGACCCTGTAACCCAGTTACACCTTGGAACTTTACACTGCAAGCCAGGCAGCGCTGTGCTGGACAGCCCGCGGGGATAACAGCCGAAATGCCCCGCTAGCTCGGCTGTTATCCCCCGCGAGCCTGTCGAGCGGCGCGCTGCCCCGGTAAGCGCCGGCTCGACTGCTCTGTCAGCGGGGATATGTGATCCTCTGCCCATGGTGCAGACACCGACAGGTCTGTTAACGATGGATTTTAGTGTCCGAAATAAACTTTGATTATCACACAAGAGAGAAAAGCCTGGTGCGGTCGGGCGGAAATAGTGTCACAAACACCGAGCAAGGACATTGTAAAAATGAAACCATATACTACATCGATTTGCATCGATGCAGTTGGATCGTTCGCAAATCAATCGATGGATCGATCTACATCGATGGATCGTTACACCCCTACTGGTCATCAGGGGCGAAAAGAGGAGCCGAGTGCGTAAGTCTCCTCAGCCGGTACATCGCCTCTCCACCGCCAAGATCTCGTACACGCCTCCTCGTGGCACACATGGTAACTGGTCCCTTGCGGCTCCAGGCTAAGATGTACGGGATCTCGTACTCATGGGAGATTTCAATGCTAGAGTGGGCACAGAGCACCTGGTATGGAATAAGGTTCTTGGCCAGCATGGAGTGGGGAAAAGGAACCACAACGGGCTCAGACTCCTCTCCCTCTGTGCAGAGCACCAGCTGGTCATCACCAACACCATCTTCCAGATGAAGAACAAGCTCAAGACCACCTGGCAACACGCCCGCTCAAAACATTGGCATCTCCTTGACTACGTGATTGTCCGTCAAAAGGACAGAAGAGATGTCCTCATCACCCGTGTCATGCGTGGAGCTGAGTACTGGACTGACCACCTCATGGTCAGATCCAAACTCCTCATGAGCATTCAACCCCATGGCCCGAGGACAGCTCCAAACAAGAGACTCAATCGCACAGCTCTCAACAGCCCCACCACTACAGACAACCTGCGACGGCTCCTTGCTGAAAACCTCGACAAGATCCCGGAGGAATCAGCCAACTGGCCAGCTCTGCGCCAGGCTATCCATAGCTCAGCCTTAGAGGCGCTCGGCCAGTCAAGGAAAACGTCACCAGGATTGGTTTGACTGTAACTCAGCTGAGATACAGTCACTCCTAAAAACCAAGCGTGAGGCCCACAAAGCTCTCCTGTCCTGCCCTGGATCTCCCACCCTCAAATCCACCTTCACTGCAGCAAGAACAGCAGCCCAGCGAGCTCTCCGGACTATGGAGGACACCTGGTGGATGCAAAAGGTGCAAGAGATCCAGAACCTGGCAGATTGTAGCAACACCCAATGATGCCATAAAAGCATTGTACGGCCCCAGGAAGCGGGCGATTGCCCGGTCCGATCAGCTGACGGGTCCACGCTCTTCAAAGACCGCCACGAGATTCTTGCCCGTTGGGCAAATCATTTTGAAAGTCTCCTCAACCATACCAACCCAGTCGACCCACATATCCTGGATAATCTCCCAGACCTGCCAACAACCACACACCTGGACACCCCACCACTCTACTCAGAAATCCAGCAAGCCATTGCAGGGCTGAAGAACAGTAAAAGCGCTGGACCCGATGGAATCCCCGCAGAGGTGTTCAAACACGGAGGATACACCCTCACACGTCGCCTGCACCTCCTGATCCACAACATCTGGGAACATGGGACAATCCCACAGGACTGGAAGGATGCAAACATCGTGGTCATTTATAAACATAAAGGAGACAGAGCAGTATGCGGCAACAGCCGCGGGATATCTCTCCTCTCCATCGCAGGGAAGGTCCTGACCAAGGTCATGCTCAGTAGACTGGTTGAGCACATATCAGAAGCTGTGCTCCCAGAAACGCAGTGTTGTTTCCGGAAGACCAGATCAGACATGGTATTTGTCTTGAGGCAGCTGCTGGAGAAGAGCAGGGAACACCACAAAGACATCTACATGGCCATTGACCTCAGCAAAGCCTTCGACACCGTCAACCGTGAGTTGCTCTGGAAACACCTCACCAAACTTGGGGTACCACCCAAGTTTCTCAGCATCCTACAGCAGTTGCATGACGGGATGCAAGCCAGAGTGCTCGCAGGAGAACTCCAGTCAGAGTTTTTCGAGGTGAACGTTGGGGTGAAGCAAGGCTGTGTCTTGGCTCCGGTGCTCTTTAACATCCTCCTCTCTGCCGTAACCTGCCTCTTCCACCGGGTCATGGGACAAGAAGACGGTGTCCACGTCGAATACCGTCTTGATTGAAGCCTCTTCAACATCCGCCGGCTCCAGGCCCACACCAAGACAAAAATCCGCCAAATCTGTGAGCTTCAATATGCTGATGACTGTGCAGTCATAGCTCACAGCCCGGATTCTATGCAACACGCCCTCAACACAATATCTGGTCTGTATCAATCCTTTGGCCTACAGGTTAACACTCAAGAAACCGAGGTCATGTCCCATCTCACCACTCCCGACCCCACACCCCCCAGTTTTCACATACACGGTGTTCCACTTAAAACAGTGGATCACTTCACCTACCTTGGGTCCACTCTGTCCTCATGCTGCTCCCTTGACACAGAAATACACACCCGGATCAATAAAGCCTCATCTTCATTTGGACGCCTGCGCAGCAGGGTTTTTGAAAATCGCAACCTGAAGGTCAGCACCAAGGTTGCTGTGTATAACGCTGTCTGTCTCTCCACTCTGCTCTATGGGGCAGAGTCATGGACCCCATACCGCCAGCACATCACTAACCTAGAGGCCTTCCACATCCGCTGCCTACGGAAGGTCCAGGGTCTGTCCTGGGAAGATCGGACGCCCTATACAGACATCCTCCGCAACACTGGCTCTGTCTGTATGGAAGCAGCTGTGGCCAAAAGACACCTGCGCTGGATAGGGCACACCATACGAATGCCTGAACACCGCCTGCCCCGCCAAGTCCTCTACAGCCAACTACTGGGCGCAAAGCGCTCCGCTGGAGGGCAAAAGCGGCGCTTCACTGACTACACCAGGGACATCCTAAAGCGAGCGAACATCCCCCTCACTCAGCTTGAAAACCTGGCCACCAACAGATCTGCCTGGCAGGGAACCTGTGCCACGGCAGTTTCCCAAATCCACCAAAAAACCAAGACAGAAGATCCGAGCGGCGCACCCAGCGACACCAGCGGGCGGCCGGTGTCCCCCTGGCATCTGGGTTCCCGTGTTCCATCTGCGGGCGAGTGTGCGGCTCAAGAATTGGTCTATACGCCCACGAGAAGTGGCACCAGCGGCAACGTCGCTGACCCCCCCTCGCCCCTCCCCCCACACCATTCCCCAACCCCATCCTTGGAGCAAGCGTCATCATTGGAAACGATGGACAGCTAAGATGTGTGTGTGTACCCTTACTGTAGGGGTTCCCAGCAGCGTGCCCGTAGATGTGTTGGTACAGGCCGGGGTGCAGGGTGTTGGTAGCGTAGTAATCCTCCTCCAGGTCTTCCTCTGTCTGTGGATGGGACGGGGGAGAGTCGGACCCCCCAGGACTAGAGCGCCCCCCACTGGACAGGAGGTAGGACTGCAGCCCGGGGACCAGGCTGCCTCCTAGGGGGTGGATGGATGGTTAGATAGTTACTTGCGTGCCTGTGTGTGTGTGTGTGTGTGTGTGTGTGTGTGTGTGTTTGCGTGTCTGTATCTGCGTGCATGCCGGTGTGTGTGTGTGTGTGTGAATAAACCTGGACGTACAGCAGAAGGTATAAAATCCATGTGCCATCACTGAAGGCTTTACCTCATGTAGAAGCACCGACAGTATTGTTGTAATAATGAATGTGTGTGTGTGTGTGTGTGTGTGTGTGTGTGTGTGTGTGTGTGTGTGTGTGTGTTTACCTGCGCTCAGGTAACACAGGGCCGAGCTCCGTGAGGTCTGTACTTCCCCTGGAACGTCCAGTCTGAAAACGCAAAGACAAGAATGTCAGGGTTAGGGTTTCTGTGTGTGTGTGTGTGTCCAGAGCCGGCCCAAGCCTTCAGGGGGCCCTAAGCGAAATATGATTAGGGGGCCCCCCTCCAATGTTAGCGCTGCTGAAACTATAGATCTTTGTTAAATATCGTTCACACACCCAGTGTTTTCCGCTAGTGCCTCCACTGTGCAGCTGTGCGAAAATATTAGACAGGCGAGATTCAGACCCTCTTAGGGGGGTCCGGCGGTTTGCCCCCCCGGGAGATTTATTTAACCTTTTTAAAGTGAAATGCATGAATCTGGTGCACTTTGAGAGGAAAATTCTCTCTGAGAAATTTTGTGTGAACAAATAATTTGGAGACACTGGGTCGGATGAATTAGAAGCTATTGAAGAAGGACACATGGATTTTCCATAAAAATATTAATATAAAATAAAATATTATGGAGGGTCCTCTGGGTTGGGCTTGGAGCTCTTTTTCTTTTACGGGACATATTTCTCTGTAATATAATGAATTCATTTAAATGCAGTGAGAGGAACGAAGCAGAAGAACTCTGTTGTCCAGCTACTGTATCTTTTTTTCCACAGACGAGGCTAAAATAGGCTATAGACTATACACAGTGCATGGGCAACTGAGGGCAGCCCCATTTCCAATTGTTTTTAAATAAACTCAATACACACTGTGCATGGATGTGAACGTGACATGATCAGATAATTTCGGATTTCCTCCCAGATGAACTGATTACATTTTTAGGCTATTAATTATCTAGACCAAAACATTTTATTCCTAATAATATGATGTTAATATCAAACACACAAACTAGAATTTTTTATTTTTTATTTATTTTTGTTTGAGGGGGCCCCCCTGTGTGTGTGTGTGTGTGTGTGTGTGTGTGTGTGTGTGTGTGTGTGTGTGTGTGTGTGTGTGTGTGTACCTGGCTTCAGGCGTGTGTGTGTGTGTGTGTGTGTGTGTGTGTGTGTGTGTGTGTGTGTGTGTGTGTGTGTGTGTGTGTGTGTGTGTGTGTGTGTGTGTGTACCTGGCTTTAGGCGTGTGTGTGTGTGTGTGTGTGTGTGAGTGTGTGTGAGTGTGTGTGTACCTGGCTTCAGGCTCGTCCTCTCTCTCCTGCTTGATGCGACTGACGGCCATCAGAAGTTCCTCCGGACTCAGCGACGGTTGGTCTGGACTCGTCTCCATGGCTACGCCGCCATTTTGTGTCTGCTGCTGATGATGAGTCATCGGCGCCGAGTCAAAACCGCCGAGCTCGTCTGAAGGGGTCGTCTGTTAATGACAATGGGTTTAAATAAAGTTTAAAGAACGTTTTTTTTAAAGTTGCTTGTACCATCATAAATTAGGATACAGATTAGCTTCATACTTTAAATAATAAATAAATCGATTAATTAATTATTTGATGAAGTAAATGTAACATTCTTAACAAATTAGATGAAAAAATAAATAAAATTAAAGTAAAAAAATTAAGTTGAGATTTAAAGCTGCAGTGTGTAGAATTTTGGGTTTTATTTCCTAGCAGATTTTGTAGAAAGTAATTATAATATCCATAAGTACATTTAATTTAGTGTATAATAGCTGAAAAACAGGTTTTGAATTATTATTTTTTTCCCTTAGAAAGGGTCTCATATATGTCCATATTTCTGCATATTTTGGACCAAGGCCTAGTGCCGCCATCTTGAAAGTGTCATAGTTGGAATGTCATCAGGTGCATTGTTTAAAATTTAGAATTGTTCTTGTCCTTGAAGGCCACTGTAGCTTCTGTTATTATTCGAAAGGGGTGGGGTTACCCAGGGAGTGTTGCATTCTAGAACTTTGTAGAACTTTCTTGATGATGTCATATTACACACTGCACCTTTAAGAAAAAAATAAATAAAAAATTAAGAATTAAAAAAATAAAAATCTAAAATAGTTTTGTTGTTCATGAATATTATAAAACTTAGTTAAAAGAAAGAATCTGCTATTTTAAAGGCGCTATAGGCTACAAATAAAGTTATATTTTTTTTTTATTAATATTTCTACCTGTGAGTCGCAGCAGAGACAATGGATTCAATAAAGTTTTTTTTTTAAGTTTTTAAAGTCACTGGCACCATCATAAATTAGGATACAAATGAATTAAATAGTTTAAATAATAAATAAATGAATGAATTCATGAATTAAAAATAAAAATAAATACCAATTAAATTAAAATAATTGAAATTAGAAATTTTATTTGAATAAAAATAAAAAAAAATATTGAGATAAAAAAATAAAAAAAATAAAAATTAAATTGTAATTTTAAAATGAAAAAAAAAATCAAAAATTTTGAATTTTAAATAAAAAAAATAATATTTCTACCTGTGAGTCGCAGCAGAGGGGCGAGCAGACAATGGATTCAATAAAGTTTTTTTTTAAGTTTTTAAAGTCACTGGCATCATCATAATTTAGGATACAAATTAATTAAATAGTTTAAATAATAAATAAATGAATGAATTCATGAATTAAAAGTAAAAAAAATTACCAATTAAATTAAAATTATTGAAATTAGAATTGTTTTAATAAAAATAAGAAAAGTGAAAAAAATGTTATTGAGATAAATAAAAATAAAATAATAAATAAAATAATAATAATAATAATAATAATAATAATAATAATAATAATAATAATAATAATAATAATAATAATAATAATAATAATAATAATAATAAAAAAAGTATTAAAAAAATTGAAAATTATTATTCTTTTAAATAAAAAATTCTAAAAATGAACTTAAATTGTTTTTAAATTAAATTTTAAATTTTAAATTTGTAATTTTAGAAGTGAAAAAAAATCTAAAATAAAAAAAAATCTAAATATTTCTACCTGTGAGTCGCAGCAGAGGGGCGAGGAGGAGGAGGAAGCCTTCATCAGCATCAGCTCCATCCCTCTCTCCACGATGTTCTGGATCTGCAGATATCCCGCCGTGTACATCAGCACCAGCTGCTCCGAGGCGGCCATCTTTAACCGGCCCGTGTAGCAGAACGACAGGATCTGATGGAAACACGTCGGAGTGACGGAGGACGGCAGCTCAAAGACCGCCGGGGAGGAGGGCGAGGAGTCTGGGGAATTAACGACATTCATTATTAATTTAAAGGTGCTAGGATGAATGGATTATTAATTCATTATTTAGTCATCGGCGCCGTGTTGAAACCGCCAAGATCGTCTGAAGGGGTCGTCTGTTAACAATGGGTTCAATAAAGTTTAAAGAACGTTTTTTTTAAGTTGCATCATCATTAATTAGGATACAAATAAACACTTTAAATAATAAATAAATAAATAAAATAATTAATTCATTTTTATAAATTAAATTAAAATAATTAAAATAACAAAAATTATATAAAAAAAAATGTAAGTGATTTTTTTTATTGAGATTTAAGATTTAAAAAAAATAAAATAAAAATTCAACAATTTAACAATTTTAATTTTAAAAGTAAAGGGGGGAGGAGTCTGGGGAATTAATGACATTTGTCATTCATTTAAAGGTGCTACGAGGAACTTTTAAATA
>NC_137231.1:36438509-36441009 GCF_949987685.1 Ammodytes marinus
CTGTTCTGCCGTTGTAAACAGACGGACTACGGCTCTGACTCGCTCTGACTACAGCGATAGGAGGTGATGACATAAGTTTTCGAATGCTAAAAATTCTACTCGACCGCCGTAGCCGTCCTCTCAACCGTCGTTGCTTAAAGTCCCTAATAATACACTTGATACCCCCCCACACATGAGATATAAGACACTGTTCTGTAACTATCAAGAGGTGCCATGCGGCTCTCAGCCTGCTGCTTCAATGCTCCATGAAGTCCTCTGTATGTCTGTTGGATGCTCCTGAAATAAACCTCTCTGAAACACAATGATGATGTCCAGCCTCGCCTTTGTCACCATGGGGACATTCGGCTACTACAATATCCTGTCCATGAATATCACATATAACAGGATTGGTGATAAAGCGCAGCCCTGTCGGAGGCCAACCCGCACCGGAAACGGGTCATTGTAGAGGGATCTGAATCTCCCGTGGAACTCGGTCATACGCCTTCTCCAGATCCACAGAACACAGACAAGAGTGACAAGCCGTTGGTTCGACTATCGGCCGAACCTTGCCACGTGTCCAAGTGTCCCTGGGCAAAGAGACACTGAACCCTAAATGTCTCCCGATAGTTAGCTTGCACCCTGCGTGGTAGCTGCTGCTGCTATCGGTGTATTAATGTGTGTGTGAATGGGTGAATGTGTACAAAACAATGTAAAGCGCTTTGAGTCTGTGAAAAAACAGGGAAAAGAGCTTTATAAGTAAAATTAATTTAACATTTTACCATTGCCACCGGGGACATTTCCGACGATCGCCCATCAGCCTCCAGCTCTGCCTCCAACATGGAGGGCGTGTTAGTCTGATTCAGGAGTTCCTCAAAGTGCTCTTTCCACCGGCCCATTACCTTCTCATTTTTTTACTTATTTTTGTTAAACATTTATTTATACAGGTAAATCCCATTGAGACCGGAGACTCTTTTACAAGGGGGACCATCAGGAGACATTTAGGGTTCAGTGTCTTGCTCAGGGACACTTGGACATGTGGCGGGGAGACGGGGGAGCGAACCACCGACCCTGTATTTGAGGGTCGACCGCCCTACACACTTCAGCACAGTTGAGGTCAACAGCATCCCATCCTGACTGTACACAGCTCGGATGGTTCCCCGCTTCCCCTCATGAGGCGCCGGACGGACTTCCAACGTTGTCCATAAACCACAAGTCCAGACAGGAGACGTCGAAAGCAAACTGTAGAGGATGGAGAGAATCCTAAAGCACAGAATGGATCCATCCAGCGACTGTGTCTCAGGTGGTTAGAGCGGGTCGGCTGATGATCAAAGGGTTGGAGGTTCGATCCCCGCCCTGCCACCTGTGTCATAGTTGTTGTGTCCTTGGGCAAGACACTTCACCCACCTTGCCTCGTGTGAATGTCGATAGTTAGCCTGCTGCTATCGGTGTATGAATGTGTGTGTGAATGGTAACGTGGGAAAGGAAAACAGGTCTCCCTTGATAAAGAGTCTCCGGTCTCAATGGGATTTACCTGTAGAAATAAAGGTTAAAAAAAAAGAAAAAAAAGAAAAAACACACAACCAAGTTCAAGGAGACAGCCAGAGATTGAAAGACTTGCCCGAAAAAAATCCTTACAGAAACACTTTGGTGCCGACCGAAAGTCCTTCTCCATGGCTTCTCTGAACGTCTCCCACCCTCGCTGCTTTGCCTCTGACACGGCGGACGCTGCAGTACCTTGTAACTGCCTCTGGAGTCCCCCAGGGTAACGGCTGCGTTCCAATCCCCAGACTATCTACTATTTAGTTTTGTAGAAAAAAGATTTAGGATTTCCAGATTCTTGTTGACAGATGGCTAGAAATACCCGGATGTCTACTACATCTGTCCGAGATTTTAAGTGTTGAAATCAGCATGCTATTTGAGCGACCCACAATCCAGTGCACACCGGAAGTGACGTCACATCGACAGAGCCTCCATATGAAAACAAACGGGGATGAGACGGATATAAAAGCAAGAGGCAAGATCAAGGCGCCATGTTATGATGAAATAAATAAGTTAAAGTATGTCCCAAGTGTAGCATACTCCATCCTAACTAGATTCTTTTCATGGTCAAATGTAAAATGTGGAATAGGAGAAAGAAAGAGGAGGAGATTTGGAACATTTCCGTCTTCAGTTGGACAGCTTCCCTGACCATCAGTGTCCACGGTGTTCGAGGGTTACCACCCCTTGAGGACATGGACCACTCTGGTTCAATGGTAAAAGGTAAATGTTCTCCACTTATATATCTCTTTTCCCTGGTTTTTCACAGACCCAAAGCGCTTTACATTGTTTTGTACACATTCACCCATTCACACACACACATTCATACACCGATAGCAGCAGCAGCTACCACGCAGGGTGCAAGCTAACTATCGGGAGACATTTAGGGTTCAGTGTCTCTTTGCCCAGGGACACTTGGACATGTGGCGGGGAGACGGGGGATCGAACCAGCGACCCTGTACCCCAGTGGACGACCGAACCGCCC
>NC_137231.1:36447074-36449574 GCF_949987685.1 Ammodytes marinus
ATGTGAGCCACCCCCTGTATCTAGGCAACGGAAAACATTTGTGGTCATGTGAGATATATGTTTTCAAGCCCCTCTCATTTCCCCATGGCCCTGAAAGAGAGGACCTCATGGTGCTGTGGTGAGCATGTTTTTTTCACCAAAATAGGTATTTTGCATGTAAAAGTAAATGTTCTTGCTGTCAACTTAATCAACTGTTGTGCCAAAGCAAATGTATTCACGTAGAAACACTTCTATCATACGTGTTGATGAACTACCAACATATGAAACCATGTGATGCTGATAACTGAAGATTAGCCTGAAATGCTAAGAGAGGTAGTTTTTTCTCAAATTGTGGTGGTGGGGGAAAGTGAGCCAAATGCTGTGGGGGAAAGTGAGCCACTGTCTCACTTTCCCCCACCATGAGGCACAAGTTAAGTTTAGTCTTAAACATATTTTAATGTAATATTACATGACATATGTTTTATTTTAATGTCATACACATTGTAGAAAAGCCATCATGCCAAGGAAATACACCAGGAAGACGACCTGGGGCAACCACACGGAAAGAGCACCTTCTCATCTTTCCCTGTAACCTTCAGGGCTGGAATGTAGAGTAGGCCTAGTTGTAGAGTATGACAGGCTGATGTTATAATCCAGTTGGGTCTTCTCCTGTGTTCTGAGTCCCAGGCTGTTCTCGCTGGTTCTGATTTTCCTATGCTTTGACCCCCAGACACTAGCTGGCTCTAAGGGTCCTGTGTTCTAACCCCCAGACTGTGTTCTAATCTAACTGGTTCTATCTTTCATTTGAATCTTATTAAAACCTTTTGAATTATAATATGTTGTATTTGATTTTGTTCAGAGTTACTTTCAAGTGTTTAGAAAATTTGCTTTGCTTAATTGACCAATCCCCATCATTCTTTCACTAGTCCGACATTAGTTCTGGAATGTGTGGCTAGCTTTCAGGATTCTTACTGTTACAATATGTGTTGTTATGGTAGTTTAGAGTGGAAAAAGTAAGTGGATCAGTTTACCCCACAGCTGGGGTAAAGTGAGCCACATGACAACTTTTTTTTTAAAACAATCTTATTTTCACTGCCCTTTGTCTTGAAAAAATTCTGCTAATGCCCATTTCTAGGAAACATCCTGAATTAATGGGAAATGTGTAAATTTGAGTGATAAATCATTTTAGCTCGCTTAGAGGGAAGCAAATGTAAAAAGTGGCTCAGATTACCCCGTTCTCCCCTATATATATTTTTTTTTATATATATATAAAAATGTATCCTCCAAAAATTAAATATCCACAAAACCGCCCAAAAAATGTGTGTGTGTACCTGTGTTCTCCAGTGTGTGTGTGTGTGTGTTCTCCAGTGTGTGTGTGTGTACCTGTGTTCTGCAGTGTGTGTGTGTGTGTGTGTGTATGTATGTGTGTACCTGTGTTCTCCAGTGTGTGTGTGTGTGTGTGTGTGTACCTGTGTTCTGCAGTGTGTGTGTGTGTGTGTGTACCTGTGTTCTGCAGTGCGTTGGGCCTTGCGTCATGCTGGACAGTGAGAACGTGGAACAGGGTCCAGAGGGCACAGGGGTAACCTCTCAGCCCCGCCCTGCTGCCCTGGCACCCAACCCACCGCAGCTCCGCCCCCAGATACACCCCCGAGATCTACACAGGGGAAAACAGGTAGTCAGTGTGTGTGTGTGTGTGTGTGTGTGTCGGGGGGGGTGCGTGTGTGTGTGTGGGGGGGGGGGGGGTGCGTGTGTGTGTGTGTGTGTGTGTGTGTGTGTGTGTGTGTGTGTGTGTGTGTGTGTGTGTGTGTGTGTGGGAATGTGTGTGTGAGTGGGAATGTGTGTGTGAGTGTGTGTGTGTGTGTGTGTGAATGTGTGTGTGTGTGTGGGAATGTATGTGTGTGTGTGTGGGAATGTGTGTGTGTGTGTGTGTGGGAATGTGTGTGTGAGTGTGTGTGTGTGAGAGTGTGTGTGTGTGTGTGTGGGAATGTGGGGGAATGTGTGTGTGAGTGTGTGTGGGAATGTGTGTGTGAGTGTGTGTGTGAATGTATGTGTGTGTGTGTGTGTGTGTGTGGGAGTGTGTGTGTGTGTGTGAGTGTGTGTGTGTGTGTGTGTGTGTGTGTGTGTGTGTGTGTGTGTGTGTGTGTGTGTGTGTGTGTGTGTGTGTGTGTGTGTGTGTGTGTGTGTGTGTGTGTGTGTGTGTGTGTGTGTGTGTGGGAATGTGGGGGAATGTGTGTGTGAATGTGTGTGTGTGTGTGTGTGTGTGTGTGTGTGTGTGTGTGTGTGTGTGTGTGTGAGTGTGTGTGTGAATGTATGTGTGTGTGTGTACAAATATTTCAGGGAATGCATTATGTCAATGAATGTATAGCTATACAAACGTGTGTATCTGTGTGTATATGTGTCTGTTACAGTATGTGTGTGTGTCCGTCTGTGTGTCTGTCTGTGTGTCTGTCTGTCCATCCGTCCGTCTGTCCATCCGTATGTGTCTGTCTGCATGTCTGTCTGTCTCTGTCTGTCTGTCCAT